>NW_025764898.1:0-257500 GCF_003918875.1 Haliotis rubra | reverse complement strand
ATTTTCAAATTAGGGCGGTGCTTAATAAATGCACAGGTGTATAGATGACGACATTAGAATCTATGTCGAAACGTCGCCTTCCACAGAATAAAAGGAGTTGTGAGTTGGTGAGTGAGTGAGTGAGTGATGGGCAGAGGGAGGGGGAGAGTGAGTGAATGAGTGTGAGTGAGTGAGTGAGGGGCGAGTGAGCGTGAGTGAGTGAGTGATGGGGGAGGGTGGGGGCGATTGAGCGAGTGAAGAAAGGAAGGTGCAGTGAGTGAGTGAGTGAGGGGGAGTGAGTGAGGGAGAGAGGAGGAGAAGGGAGGGTCGAGTGAGTGAGTGGGTGAATGAGGAAGGGAGGGACGGAGGGAGGGGCGAGTGAGTGAGTGATGGAGGGAAGGAGGAGGGTGAGTGAATGGGTGATTGAGGGAGGGAGGCGCGAGTGAGCGGATAAGTGAGGGAGAGAGGGGAGGGAGGGAGGGGCGGGTGAGGGAGGGAGGAAGGGAGGGAGGGCGAGTGAGGATGATTTAGGGAGGGGGAGGGAGGGGCGGAGTGAGCGAGTGAGTGAGCTAGGGAGGAAGGAGGGATGGAGGGGGCGAGATGGTGGGTGAGTGAAGGAGGAGGGCTCGAGAAAGTGAGTGAATGGGTGTTTGAGGGATGGAGGGAGGGGCAGTGGAGTGGTTGAGTGAGTTAGGGAGGGAGGGAGTGTGTGGAGAGGATGGAGGGCGAGCGAGTGGAGTAAAAGGGAGGGCGAGGAGTGAGGGAGAGAGAGAAGGGAGGGAGGGGCAGTGAGCGAGGGATGAGTGAGTAAGTGAGGGAGGGAGGGGGCGAGTGAGTGAATGTGTGAGGGATGGAAAAGGCGAGTGAGTGAGGGAGGGAATGAGGGAGGGGGTGAGTGAATGAGTGAGTGAGGGAGGGAATGAGGGAGGGGGCGAGTGAGTGAGGGAGTAAGGGAGGGAATGAGGGAGGAGGTGAGTGAATGAGTGAGTGAGTGTGTGAGGGAGGGGGAAAGGTGCGAGAGAGCGGATCATGATGGGTCTGTAATTGGATGTACAGGTGCTTGTGTGTGTGTTGCATTGATACGTAAAGTTTTACACAGCTTAAAGGAAACAGGCTTTACATATCGGACTTCGGCGAATCGACTTTAACTACAAGATTACCCTAACAGCACTTCGCATACAGACAGAACAAATATATCATTATATGAAAGTGTTGATATACCTCGCGTATTGAAACATTATTGTTAACGAGCTGTGAGTTTCAGTTTGTGTCAGAGGCCAAGGAAGTTCACAACAATGTCCGTTAGTGCGGTCCCTTCGCTGCACACATCTCAAGTATATCCGTGGACAGGTACATGCAGTACATTTCGTATTGGACCAACACCTATCAATCGCCCATGAATGTTATTTTATGCCATTGTTGCTAAGTCAGGAAATGATGTATATGAGATGAAATGGACATCCAGATTACACTGTGTGTCGCACTAATGTTTGCTATGGCTGAGTAACTTTTGAATTATTATTTGAATTTTTATATGTAACTATACAAAAACAATACAGCCTAAACATCTTATAGACTGACTACTCACGAACTTCCAATAGCGCTTGACTTTTGTCCTGTATAGAAGTTGTGTAAACTTTGAGTCTCTGTACATTACTTCCAACGTTCCCTTCAGCCACGTTCACCTCAAATGTATGAAGGCCTTGTCTTTCCTGACTATGAACTTGTACAGATTCTAGCAATTTTGTTGTGTTGAGTCCCCTCGAACCCACACAATCAGAGTCAGGCACCTAATCGCCAGTCAGCCGTCTAGCCCACTCAGCCACTGCGGTTTCCACAAAAATAGTATCGGACAACGGCTAGACTTCAGAGAAAGTGTAATCCCAAATGTAACATGTGTTACATTTGACCACATTCTAAAATGGCATTGTGTATTCATAACTTCACACATTATCAGAGGGGTACACAAAGTGGTACAATGACGATATATAAATTTCACTCAACTATCACACAATGCCATAACCGACTTAAGTACTCAGAACTGTTTTGTATCGAAGTACATCAATCTTTACGCGCATTCTCATTGGTTTGCCGTATTTTTGCACATTAATTCATTGATAGGGAGTCTTCTTGGATGTTACGGAAATTATGGCGATTGGTGACGAATGACAATGCCCGATAGGTCTGTTTTTTCTTGACCCACTCGGGGTATGCCGACTGGGGATTCTTGGGGGTTGATGACAGGGGCGAGTGTTGACGAATGAGTTCTGTTGTGCATATTGATTGGTCACGAGAGAGTCAGGGATGTACAGGGGTGCAAACACGTTGCGAATACATACATTTCTGGGTTTGATGACACATTTTCGTGTGTCCGTTTGACCTTTCTAAGCTGTCGGATTATTAGAATTAATGCCACTTCAAATTGTGTGGTCTGTAGAATTCCACCTTTGTTTCAACATTGCTTGGAGCAAGTCCCAAACACAAGGATTTCCTTTTCCATGTGTGACACAAGATATTGCATTCCATTTGACACACGATACACTCCAAAGACATCACATAAAGACGGTGATGAATAATATTGTGAAACTGATAATGGTTCTGTAATAATTTAGGCTTGCAAACCTTGAGAACAGAGTGTATTTGCAAAAGGATATTGTCATATTATGATTTTTACCAAACATCCAGCCCGTTAATGCCTTGATTTAATACATGCTTCTACCGTTTGGTTGATGCACGAAAGATCACAAAATGAGAAAATGCACATCATAGTTTCAGATTTTGCTCTGTGTGTGGAATGGGAAATAGGAAAATATGGAAAAGGCTACAATCTAGGTTGTCCTGAAACCTTTTGCAATCTTACAGATACTTCTTTGTGCTGTGATAAATTCAGCAGTGTGGGATGTGAAGGAAATCACGTCATGGACTTTTGTGATATTACCCAGGGCATTACACCATTACATAAAAGGCACAATGTCACACATTTTCGACAATATTTTGGGCTTGAGACTTCCCCCCACACACGTTGTTTAACATTATAACAGATACCAGCTATGACAGTCGTACCACCGTAACCATAGGAACACACCACGTGACAACGACACACGAATCAAGCTGAGAAAATATTAAGATGCAAGTCATCATTGCATTGAGCATGGCATCTTTGTTGGTCCCATCCTATATTCAAACCCACAGCTTTTGTTTGCCTCTTTTTTTGTGAGTGAATGAGTTTAGTTTTGCGTTGCTTTTAGCAATGTTCCAGCAATATCACAGCGGGGAACACCAGAAGTGGGTTTCACACTTAGTACCTATGAGGCGAATCGAACCAAGGTTTCGGTGTGACGAGCGAACATTTTAACCACTAGGCTGCCCTATACTGCCGCTTGTGCCTCGATGAGGAAGTGTGAACTGAAAGCTAGGGTAGAATGTGAAACTGGACAACGTTTGGCGCACACAGTAGTCTCCCTTGCACCGTACACAGTGAGAATGAGGATATGTCCGGTACAGTGACAGTGTTGACTGACAAACGCCGCACCTCGCGTATTAGGGGTCTTAGTCTTGTTACTACCAGTGTAGTGGGGCGCTACCTGACGGAGTAGTCTCCCTTACATCATTCACCATGATCAACAGCATCAACATCCAGGGTGACGGTGCTCCTGTTGTTCAATGAACGCGGCACACTAACAGTGCACTGTCAGCAGCGAGTGTGGTATAACAAACCTTGCCTGAGTAGTCTCCCTTGCACCATTCATACCATCCTGTAATGTACACGCTCTCACACTAACTGAGTGACTGACTGAGTTAGTTTTACGCAGCTTTTAGCAATATTCCACCAATATCACGGCGGGGTACACCTGAAATAGGCTTCACACACGCTCTCTGTGAAAGTTCCATATGTTCCATTACGTCATATCTTCTGATGCGAGGTGAAGGTCACATGGTCTGATGGGATGTGAAGATTCCATAGTCTAATGGGATATGAAGGGCATATGATGCGATGGGATATGAAGGTCACATAGTCTGACGGGAGGTGAAGGTCACATGGTCTGATGGGATGTGAAGATTCCATGGTCCGATGGGATATGAAGGGCATATGATGCGATTGGATATGAAGGTCACATAGTCTTAGGGGAGGTGAAGGTCACATGGTCTGATGGGATGTGAAGATTCCATGGTCCAATGGGATATGAAGGGCATATGATCCGATGGGATATGAAGGTCACATAGTCTGATGGGAGGTGAAGGTCACACGGTCTGATGGGATGTGAAGGTTACAAGGTCTGATGGGATGTGAAGTTCACATAATCTGATGGGATGAGAAGCGCACCTGGTCTGATGAGATCTGAAGGTCTCGTGATCTAATGAGCTATGAAGGGCATATGGTCTGATAGGATATGAAGTTTACATAGTCTAATGGGATATGAAGGTAACATAGTCTCGGCGGATGTGATGGTTACATGGTCTGATGGGATGTGAAGGGCATGTGGTCTGATGGGATGTGAAGGTCACATGATCTGGTGGGATGTGAAGGTCACATGGTGTGATCCGAAGGTTACATGGTCTGATGGGATGTGAAGGTTACATGGTCAGATGGGATGTGAATTTACATGGTTTGATGCAATGTGAAGGGCACATGGTCTCATGGGATGTGAAGGTTACATGGTTTGATGGGATATGAAGGTTACATGGTTATATGCGATGTGAAGGGCACATTGTTTGATGGGATGTGAAGGTCACATGGTTTGATGTGAAGGGCACATGTTCTGATGGGATATGAAGGTTACATGGTTTGATGCGATGTGAAGGGCTAATGGTCTGATGGGAAGGTTACATGGTCTGATGGGATATGAAGGTTACATGGTCTAATGGGATGTGACTTTACATGGTTTGATGTGATGTGAAGGGCACATATTCTGGTGGGATGTGAAGGTCACAAATCTGATGGGATATGTAGGCTACATGGTCTGATGGGATGTGACTTTACATGGTTTGATGGGATGTGAAGGTCACAAGTCTGATGGGATATGTAGGTTACATGGTCTGATGGGATGTGACTATACATGGTTTGATGTGATGTGAAGGGCACATGGTCTGGTGGGATGTGAAGGTCATATGGTCTGATGGGATATGTAGGTTACATGGTCTGATGGAATGTGAAGGTCACATGATCTGCTGGGATGTGAAGGTCACATGGTGTGATCCGAAGGTTACATGGTCTGATGGGATGTGAAGGTTACATGGTCAGATGGGATGCGAAGGGCACATTGACTAATGGGAAGCTCACATGGTCTCATGGGATATGCAGTTTACATGGTCTCATGGGATGTGAAGGTTACATTGTTTGATGGGATATGAAGGTTACATGGTTATATGCGATGTGAAGGGCATATATGGTCAGATTTGAAGGTTAGATGGTCTGATGGGATATGAAGGTTACATGGTGTGATGCGATGTGAAGGGCATATGGTCTGATGGGATATGAAGGTTAACTGGTTTGATGCGATGTGAATCGCACATGATCTGATGGGATGTTAAGGTTACATGGTTTGATGCTATGTGAAGGGCATATGGTCAGATTTGAAGGTTAGATGGTCTGTTGGGATATGAAGGTTTCATGGTCTAATGGGATGTGACTTTACATGATTTGATGTGATGTGAAGTGCACATATTCTGGTGGGATGTGAAGGTCATATGGTCTGATGGGATATGTAGGTTACATGGTCTGATGGGATGTGACTTTACATGATTTGATGGGAAGTGAAGGGCACATGGTCTGGTGGGATGTGAAGGTCATATGGTCTGATGGGATATGTGATATTTAGGTAACATGGTCAGACGGGATAAGAAGGTTACATGGGATGTGACTTTACATGGTTTGATGGGATGTGAAGGTCACAAGTCTGATGGGATATGTAGGTTACATGGTCTGATGGGATGTGACTATAAATGGTTTGATGTGATGTGAAGGGCACATGGTCTGGTGGGATGTGAAGGTCATATGGTCTGATGGGATATGTAGGTTACATGGTCTGATGGGATGTGAAGGTCACATGATCTGCTGGGATGTGAAGGTCACATGGTGTGATCCGAAGGTTACATGGTCTGATGGGATGTGAAGGTTACATGGTCAGATGGGATGCGAAGGGCACATTGTCTAATGGGAAGCTCACATGGTCTGATGGGATATGCAGTTTACATGGTCTCATGGGATGTGAAGGTTACATTGTTTGATGGGATATGAAGGTTACATGGTTATATGCGATGTGAAGGGCATATGGTCTAATGGGATATGAAGGTTACATCGTTTGATGCGCTGTGAAGTGCATATGGTCTGATGGGATATGAAGGTTAACTGGTTTGATGCGATGTGAATCGCACATGGTCTGATGGGATGTTAAGGTTACATGGTTTGATGCTATGTGAAGGGCATATGGTCAGATTTGAAGGTTAGATGGTCTGTTGGGATATGAAGGTTTCATGGTCTAATGGGATGTGACTTTACATGATTTGATGTGATGTGAAGTGCACATATTCTGGTGGGATGTGAAGGTCACATGGTCTGATGGGATATGTAGGCTACATGGTCTGATGGGATGTGACTTTACATGGTTTGATGGGAAGTGAAGGGCACATGGTCTGGTGGGATGTGAAGGTCATATGGTCTGATGGGATATGTAGGTTACATGGTCAGACGGGATACGAAGGTTACATGGTCTAATGGGATGTGACTTTACATGGTTTGATGGGATGTGAAAGGCACATGGTCTGTTGGGATATATAGGTTACATGGTCTGATGGGATGTGACTTAACAATGTTTGATGCGATGTGAAGGGCACATGATCTGGTGGGATGTGAAGGTCACATGGTCTGATGGGATGTGTATGTTACATGGTCTGTTGGAATGTGAATTTACATGGTTTGATGCTATGTGAAGGGCACATGGTCTGATGGGAAGGTTACATGGTCTGGTGGGATATGAACGTTACATGGTTATATGCAATGTGAAGGGCATATGGTCTGATGGGATATGATGGTTAAATGTTCTGATGGGATATGAATGTGACATGATCTGATGCGATGTGAAGGGCATATGGTCTTATGGGATATGAAGGTTACATAGTCTGGTGGGATATGAAGATTACATGGTCTGATGGAATGTGAAGTTTGCGTGGTCTGGTGGGATGTGAAGGGCGCATGGTCTGATGGGACGTGAAGGGCACATGGTTAGATCGGATGTGAAGGCCATATGTTCTGATGGAATGTGAAGGGCAAATTGTCTGATAGGGAGGGGGTTGATTGGATCAGCTGGTAATAACTAAGGTTCCTGTAACCCGCCAGTGTACAATGTACACGAAAATCTGTTTCGGGAATTAACTATGAAAGCTGCAGGCGTGATATTGTTGGTACATTGAGCTGAATATTAGCCGCCATTTGTTTGCAATAATCATAGCGTTATAGTTATGATGACCCAACAAGCCTATACCCGATACATAACGCTGGGTTGTGTATTGGTGGTACAGTGAATGTACTTGTCAACACACGGTGAAAGCTTGCCTACTCAGGCATTAATTATATAGTATAGGATACAAGTTGGTGAAAATGACATTAATAATCTTTCATTAAAATACATACAATCCCATGAAATATGTTGAAAATGCACCAAACTAACATTAGACGACTAAAATCACCGCAATCAGAGATTGTAATCAATGGTTAACTGTTTAGTTGAAGCAGGCAGTCAAATGGTAAATGGGAGAATTAAAATTTTAGTAACATCGGCATATTTCAGCCGTATCGTGACTATATCAAGTTATATATTTATAATAATTATAGCAAAACTATAAAAACCTGTCAATGAAGACAGTAAAGCAGCTAGTTTCTCCTAGGTGTAAGTTTAAAAACTAGTAATTAAATGTAGAACATTTTAACTATGCACGGCGATACAATATTAAAACCGGATATAGATCGCTATCAACGACACTCAAATAACTGACACGAAACAGCCTCCCCACAGTTCATGTAATGATTTTGTTGAAATTGAAACGGCTGTGCATTAAGGCAGAGATTTGGCTCCTGTCAGTAAACAACGCATTGGTGATGGATTACGTAAGCACCTGTGAAGCGTTGCATCCTAAACTATGTTGATGTTTGTATATTTCTTATGCAATCGTTTGCTATCTCAAAGAAGGCGCTGTACCTATGTGGGGAATCAAACCCGGCCCTTCGGCGTGATGAGCGAACGCTTTAACCACTATATCACTCCACCGGCCAACAGATATAATATACGGCTTTATGGGAAAAGACTGTACATGTAAAAATGACTAATAATTATGGCACAGTGAATCAACTGTTTGTTGCATTTCCCCAGTAGCTACAGTGCGAATTGAATAGCCAGACATCATTCATGTCTGTCTCATACAATGTTGGTGGCAGCAACTGCCGCCATAGTTCTAGACTTGCAGATCCTAAATGTACAGAATTAATCATGTGTGAATAGAATATTGAATTATTTTCTTCATAAAGTTTCATGTGCACTCATTGCAGCACCGCTATACTGAAATCTTTGAACGCGATTGTTGGTTGCGATTTCTTGCCAGTGTATTTTTAACATACATAATGCATACATTTATGACACGACATAAATAGATGAATAGAATGCTATATGTATGCAAAGGTTCTTTCAATTTGTTGAAACACCCTGGCGAAACAAAGTTGATCTTTAATCCTAAATCTTTATAGAAACCACTTCAATAAAGAGAACAAGATAAGAAAGAACGTTCCAGAACAATTCAACACTGCGCCGTCGTCAACATTGAAAGACTGTAGTGAAAGATGTTGTCACAAAGTTTGTGATCACCATAGGTACAGGCCGGTTCGTAAACGATTAACAAATCATTATTAAATTTCCTGTTGACAATATCATGAATGCAGATTTCCTTGAGAGAGTAGTTTGTATTAGTCACGTGTGTCATGGTGTGGTGGGTAACTGCATAAAATGCACAGCGCAGTACAGTAGGTCCTACTGCCAAGTGCAATAGACACTGACGAGCGATACTGAATTATGTTATAAGCTTTAAAATATGAGACCATATCATTTATTGGAGAATGTCCACATCACACGATGACTGACTAATACTATATTTGTGTACAAAGGTCGCCATGTCGGGAATAGGGTTAAAATTCATAAACAAAGTTCAACGTACTGAAACAACACACACGTCCCTGTCGTGACATTTGAACCCACTTCAGATAATTCAATGGAAATGAAATTCAACACTACGAGAGATGAAACTGATTTCTAGTTTCAACTTTGCTCATTTATAATGAAATGTAAATCTATTCTGAAATGTCAAACCTGAGTCTCTATTTCAGGAAATAGAAAAAAACGGACAGGAAATGATTTGTAAATGAATACATTAGGGTTGGTTTGGTGTTAACTTCGCACTGAGCAATACCCCAGCTATGTGCCGGCGGTCTGTAACTATTCGAGCCTGGACCCGACAATCCACGGATCAACAGCATGAGCATCTATACAATTGGGTTACGATGACATATGCCAACCCAGCCTGACCATCCGAAACCGTTAGTCACCTCTAACGACATGGGTTGCTGAAGACCAATTCTAACCCGGGTCGTCATGCATTTTTTAATTGCTGAATAAAACCATGATCATTTGAAGTTTGAAAACTACTTCAGTAATGGTAAGTTTGATTTAGTAATCCGAAATTAGGAGTTATACGGTTTATCTCTTATTAGGTTGGAACTGTTCGTTCAACACATTGATAAAACACACACGTCCCTGTCGTGACCTGTACACTGGAATCTACTTTACATAATTCAATGGGAATGGAACGCAATACTATGAGAGATGAAACTGTTATTAGTTTCAACTGTGCTAATTTATAATGAAATGTAAATCTATTCTGGAATGTCAAACCCGAGTCTATATTTCAGGAAAATGAAAATGAACCCGAAATGTTTTGTAACTGCATACATTTTATGGAAAAAGCAAAGCAGTGTCTATGTTCTTCCTTCTCCAAACGTGATGGAAGCAGGTTTGTGCCTATTACCTACAACCTAGGTCAATAGACACTGACGAGTGCACACTGCAGGTAACCTCCCAAAACTTAGACAGCCATATCTTAGACAGCTTAAAACAACAACATTTCTGGCTCAGTGCACAACTAATCCTCAAGCTGATACCTATTTGTTATAATGGATCAGTCCAGTAGAATCAGTTAGACAAGACGTTATGTTCATTCACCATATTTATTATAAGTTCAACAGAGATAAAAAAATAAATAGTAAATAATAAATATAATATACACTAACCCTAATCAGACAAACAGCATTCGGTCATATACTGACTATAAAACATCCTCACTACGTATTTTAATCCGAAGATAACATACATGCATACATCATATACAGTATATATTCTAAACAACATATTCACAAGGCGGGTACACACATGTCCAGAGCAAAGGCAAGGAAGGATCTAACGTATCCTCTAGAGTGAGGATACCATGGAATACAGATATTCACAAAATAGGACAATCATACATCTCCACGACATTTCATCTATGTGTTATGTAACCGGTATTTCACCTCCAGAAAAGAGAGACAGCATTTCATGTTCTGGCAGTAATTCTATTTGTGCAGATACATTGACATGAAAAAGATCTAAACGTTAGGAAAAGTACTGATTCCTGTCTTCCATATAATGTTCACAATGTAGAATTATATAGCAGTTATAGTGATTACATTTTGAAAATGTTGCTTGAAAATAAATGATTTGTACACAAAATCATCAGGTGAGAGTCCAGGTGATGAAGGAGCAAGCATACACTCCGAAACGTCGTGTTATTCACAATAATGAAGTTGACATCCATAAATCTTGCTTTTCTTATGCATTCCACTTCTAAATGTCCTTCATACATTTACACATACTTTACAGTTTCAGTTGTTTTATTTATTTACAAACTAGGTCTACTCAGCAGGGAACACTAATTAGGACTGTTCCATTCCAGCCATGGGTTTTGTCCTAATTAATCCCCTTCATTAGTGTCTAAGTTATGGCTGTCTAAGTTATGGCTGTCTAAGATATGGAGGTCTAAGTTATGGCTGTCTAATATATGGAGGTCCAAGTTTTGGGAGATAACCACACTGCATAATGCTGGTGTCCTCCCATTACGCAAACAGCCAGTTCGCAGACACCTTAAAACAACAACATTTACGGTTCAGTGAACAGAGTATCTACTACCTGTTACCTACACATTATAATGGAATAGTCCAAATAAAAACACAGGAACAAACTGAAGCTATATTATTTATTTGAAAGATGGACGAAAATTTGAATTTTTATTGCTGGAATTTAAAAACAGTTTATTTTCATAGACATTTCGGTTTAACCTTCTAGTCTAACGGGAGTCAGCATCATCATACCATGAAAGATGAAGCTGTTTTCTAGTTTCAGCTTTGCTGATTGATAATCAGATGTAAATCTATTCTGGAATGTCAAACCTGAATCTCTCTTTCACGAAATGCATACATTTTATGATTGGTATGTTGTTTAACGCCGCACTCAGCAACATTCCAGCTATATCCCGACGGTATGTAAATAATCAAATATGGACCAGACAATCCAGTGATCAACAGCATGAGCATCTATACAATAGGGATACGATGACATGTGCCCACCAAGTTCGCGAATCAGACCATCCGATACCGTAAGTCTCCTCTTACCACATGTGTTGCTGAAGACTAATTCTAACCCGGATCTTTGTGCATTTTTTTATCATTTTGTAAACTCATGATCACTTGATATTGAAAACTACTTCTCCAGATTTAGTAATCCCAAATTATGAGTTATACGGTTTATCTCTGGTGCGTTAAAAGTTGGAACTGTCGATATTGTGGCTCAGTGGATATCTGTCTATACACTCATCGGGGTGCCATGGCCATTCATATCCGAGTGGATATCGAATGATCTTTACCAAACAGAATCTCTAGGAAGTCCGATGTAGATGGTATATGGCGGTTAATATGCAGGGATTGGCGATGAACTGACTATGAGGTTTGAAAGTAAAGAAATGTTGGCACAGACAAGGGAAGATGATTAAATCACATTGCCTTAAATCGTGGTGCAAACTATTTCTACAATACTTGTCAACTATTGAAATACGGATATACATGTAAATACGAAAATACTATTCTTAATAGTATTATACACACACGTTTTTTTTCACAAAATGAATCCTTTGACCACAGGTGAATACACTGACTGACTGAGTTTGGTTTTACGCCGCTTTTAGCAATATTCCAGCAACATCACGGCGGGGGACACCAAAAATGGGCTTCACACATTGTACCCATGTGGGGAATCGAACCCGGGTCTTCGGCGTGACGAGCCAACGCTTCCACCACTAGGCTACCCCACCGCCCACAGGTGAATACAAAACACGTGAACTAGTCAGATGCCTAGACCGCTCAGCAACCTCGGTGGCCGCGGTGGCTGAGCGGCCTAGGCGTCTGACTTTGTGTGCCGCGGTGGCTGAGCGGTCTAGGCGTCTGACTTTGTGTGCTGGCGATTTGGTGCCTGACTCTGAGGGTGTGGGTTCGAATCCCGGATGGGACTCAACAAAAAAAAGTACTATAATCTGTACTTTACTACGAAAGTGTAATCCCAAATATAACATATGTTACATTTGACCACTAACTAGCATTGTGTATTTCAAAGTTTGTGTAGCATATATGACTAAAGTCAACGGGGTCTACACATCCTTCTACAAATCGATGAATTATGATAGACATTACGTCGCTGCCATGAAATTATATTTTGCCCCAAGAAGATTGATTGATGAAAACTTGTTCAAGTAGTTCACAGTAGTTGATGTAGTTAAAATGAAAGCTTTAATTTTAAAACAAATGTAAATGTACTTTCAAATCTGTCCTTATTTCGTGGAAATTAAAATGAATTTAGAATCATCCAGGCAAGATATATGGTCACATTCAAAAGCAGTCGGCCTAACTATATTCCCGATGTCCAATGTTAGAAAAGCTTCCATTTTATTTTGAAGGCTCATTAGCAAAGCCACATCCAAATTGCACATACGTGGGTAACGTGGTTAACGAGATATTAGTCAAACCTTATGTCCTGATGATTATGTTATATGAAAGGGTTTTTTGCAACAGTCATTAATTTTATGTCCTTGTGTGACGCATACACATTCTCCATGTATGCAGTTAAGCTGATGACAACCATAGAAGGAAATGTACCTCGCTCAACCGGCGACATGGACTGACAACTGTACATTGTACTATGCCATTACATTGATGATAAACTGATCTCAGTTGGTTCAAATGAAACCATCTATATGACTAAGGTCAATGATGTCTACACACTATTCTACAAAATAATTTAAGCTGTATGCTTCTCTCGATGGTAATGCGGTCTGATGTACGCCTCTTTGTAGCAGTGTTACCCGAGGGAGAAGCATACAACGTATTTATCTTACCGCCATGTTTAATGTACAAAATATCATTTTATTTTATTTTAAGAATCGCTATTCACTATATGACATGTAAACAAAATGGATTGGATTGGATTTTTAAAATCAGTGAAGCATATTCTGACAAGCTGAAAACTGCTATAAAAATGGTTAATTATGTTTCAGTTGAGTGTGCAAACGACTCTTTGTATACAATAGTTCAAATAATGCAGTGAAAGTCGGTAAAATAAACCTGTACATAGTGAACTCAAAAACAGCTAATCGAACTGTTTTCGAACTCCGGACTCTGCATGTGGCATATTATGTCATCATACTATTGGGAGGGGTGACACGGAAACTTGTTAAAACGTAATTGACCAATGAAATTATAGTATTTTGCATGAAGGTAAGATAATAAATTGGAATAGACATTATGTCGCTGCCATGAAATTATACTTGGCCCCCACGAAGATTAATTAGTGAAAACTAGTTTCAAGTTTTTCACCGTTGCTTCACATTTGATTTGGAAATGAAAACTTTAATTTTAAACCAAATCTCAATTAGTGTTTGAATGTTTTGACTGTTTGACAGCCATTAGAATAATGGCTTGTGTACATGGAACGGGAGATGGTATCTGCAGAAACTTTAATGGACGTTTACGTTCGAAAGGGTAAGCTTGTATGAAAATGTCATGGAGAAAAAGTGGTTGGCAGTATGCACGTGTAGTTCTGTGGAATCGTGCGATGGGACATTGCCTAGATCAAACCGTTTTTCTTTTAGACGGTTATTTGCATTTCCAAGCTTAATGAAAGAATATCGTTATGGCGCGACTCACTGCTGTAAATCAAAACAATGCCATTGAAGGCTGCGCAGTGTAGTACAGATAGTTGCTTCCGGGTACTTCATTTGCGGAATCGAATTATCAAAACAACTGTAGCTGCAAGTGTAGTGCCTGGTTTGATGAGAGTGTCGGCGCAAACCATTCGTAATCGTTTACGAGGAGCTGGACTGCGAACCACATCCTGCTACATCGACGTTGACGGGTCCAGTGGTCAGTTCAGCGACGAATCAATGCTAGGTAGGTAGGTAGGTTTATTTAATTCCTCCAGATTTGGAGATACAAAATTAAGTGAATATTAAAAGCTTGTGTTGTTAGCCACAAGTGTTGAAATGTTATGATATATATATATTAGAGTATTTAGAAAGTGAAACTGGACCAGTCGATCCCAGATGCAAACTGTCCAACCAGTAGCAGCAGTTGTATTGTGTCAATGTCATACGTGTGACGTCCGAGCAGGACTTCCGTCAGCGTTCTCTGTTCTATATTGTCTAACAGAACATATGTGTTTACACCGAATATGTCTAGAATATCCAGCCACATGGTTTCTCGTCTTGCGCCTACCACATTGTCAGTACAAAGGTGAAGAATGTGGTGTACAAGACCATGAACAATGTAGGAACACACTGGGCACTGTTCAGTTCTCACTGGGTGCGTGATAAGAGAGAGAGTATCTTTAAGCCTCTCTCGCCTGTGTGGGTGATGTCTACTCATGGTCCATATCAGATGTGGAATATACACACTGTGATTAGTGAGGAACAGCGACATGCTTGCATCAGTCTCCATCCGGGACACGAGTTCATCAGTTTCAGTTTTGAAAACATGCTTCTTCACTTTGGTTTTCCAAGTGTTTGGGCTTGGGAAGGAACATAATTGGATCTGTGATAGAGCATCTGTGAGTCCGTAGCAGTTACACAGTCTTTTGATCTTCGGGATGAATCCATGGGTGACTGGACTATTGGTGACTGTATCGCTGAAGTAGCGATATAGCAGGATAGATCTTGCTGAACAGGATGTTGGGCATGTAAGCAATCGTCCAAGCAGACAGAGTTTTCTTATGCTTATGGTTGCAGTGATCGGCATGATACCTATAAGTGAAAGCACCATATCAGTTCTAGTTCTTGTCGGTAACCCTTGGATTATCTTCAGGCAAAATCTGTGCGCCCTTTCCAGCTGAAGACAGGAACCTGTAGACATGTTATACAGTGTTTCACAGCCGTACAGTGCACGTGGGAGAACAATTGACTGGTAGATCTTTGCTGCCGTGTGTGGATGAAGTCCATTTTCATGAATACCAATGTTTCTGGTGGCAAAGAAGGTTGACTTTAGTTTTCTGCAGATGGTGTCAACCTGCTCCGTTGACTTCATGTTCTTGGATATAGCAGTTCCCAGGTGAGTATGCTGGTCAGTCTCCTGTATTGGCTTGTTTCCCAGGAACCAGGTTCTTTGGGAACGTTTGTAGGCTGCAGTTGATTCGTTAAAGACTATCACGACACTCTTCTGTGCACTGTACCGGAACCGCCATCTACTGCTGTACGCAGCATAGATTGCCAACATAGAGTCCAAGCCATGTTTCGTAAAGGACAGCAGTGTTATGTCATCAGCTTGAGTGGGTGCAGCACATGGGATTGTGTTGATACAGGCTCCAGACGGTGAAACAGAAAGACTCTTTAGCAGTTCTTCAAGATATAACTGGTACAGCCAAGGTGATAGTACACCTCGTTGCCTTGTCCCTTGCTTGATGTCAAACCACTTGCTTGAGTGACCCCTGTGAATAACACAGCTCTGCATAGTGTCATACATTGATAGGATAACACCCAGAAGTACGTTTGGAGTCCCGATGTGTCTCAGCTTTAAGAAGAGGCCATCATGCCAAACACAGTCAAATGCTTTTTCAGCGTCAAGGAAGCAGCTATAGAGTTAAGTATTATTTTCCACTGAATATGCTATGCACTCTCGGAGAAGAAATGTAGTCATTGTTGAGTATATTCCACTTCTAAAGCCATGCTGAAGCGGTGATGGATTGTGAAACTTCTGCAGACGTGACAGTAGTACACGTTCAAATAATTTATAGATAGCAGGAAGAAGTGCATTGCCCTGTAACTATTTGGTAACATTTTGGGTTTGCTGCCACCTTTGTATAGTGTAATGAAAACTCCACGTTTCATTGATGACGGCACATAGCCTACAGTAAGGAAGGCATTGAACAGTTTGGTAAGACAGGCGACTAAACCAGGACCCCCATGAATGATATGCTCATTGGTGACATGATCAATACCAGGTGCTTTGCCCGTGTTCAATTTAGAAATGGCTGAGTACAGTTCGTTGGAAACGACAGGAGGCACTGCTGTATCTGCACACATTGGAGAACGGAGCTCTTCTTCAACAGAGTCCTTATGATCTGAGTCAAAGGAAGGATCTTCTAATGGCGTGTACAGTGCTTTGAAATATTCACTCCATTCATCTGCAATGCCTTTAGGATCGCGAGTGATAATTCCTTCTTGAAAACACGTGTCACCACCTGTGTCGGCTCGGTGACCTTTTCTTCTAGAACTTATAGCCTTCCAGAATGCAGACTGATCCATTTCCGCACGCGTCAATCTCGTTCAAGACCTTGCATCTTTGCTCTTCAATGTGCTTTCTTTGAGACCTTCTAAATTCTCTTTTCAGATCTTTATAAGTCCTATATGTGATATGACTGCCACCTCTTAGTTTCCAATCTCGAATCCAAGACATTCTAGCACAACGCATTGCTTTGTGGAGATGTTTCAGCTCTGTAGACCAGTATGGCTTTAGATGAGGACTATATTTCTTCTTAGGAACATGCTTGTCTGATGCATCAATGATACATTTAGTAAGTGTGTCGCAATACTTGTTGACGTCCTCTACTGAGTGCAGAGTGGTATGGCAATGACCACATTCAGTCAGTAATTGCGTCAGGTCAGTTGATGAAAAAATCATAAGATTCGTATCCTTTTCGGTTTTACTTGTTTCTTAACTACATACAAAATGTAGTCTTTCAGTGGCATTTAGAAGTTGTACATTGATGTCCAAGATAATTTTATGGATTAAACTTCTTTTTTAATTTCTCTCACGACGTTTCGATACCATTCCAGGTCCCTTCAGTTCACTGATCAGGCCAGTTCACCTGATGAAGGGACCTGGAATGGTAAATCAAATAACGTGAAATTGAGACCATTGTTCAGGCCAGTTCACCTGATCAGGCCAGTTCACCTGATGAAGGGACCTGGAATGGTCTCGAAACGTCGTGAGAGAAATTAAAAAAGAAGTTTAATCCATAAAAATATCTTGGACATACAAAACGTAGTTCAGATAGCGATAACCGGGGCCGATTACTCTCTGACTTCGAGAGAGCTTCGAAAATCTAGGCCGAAGTCACCTGACATGTCGCCAATTGAACACTTGTGAGACCATTTGGATCGTCAGATTCGTGCTAGAGCCGTTGTTCCTGGAAACCGAAGTAAGCTTGTCCAAGCCCTTCAAGAGGAATGGCCAAGGATCCCTGCCCAAGGTATACGGCGTCTGACGTTCTCAGCACGTCAAGTTAGAGCTTGCATTGATGACCACGGTGGACATACCACATATTGACTGCGTTAGTTGTTTTGTTTACATCTGTGATCGAATACTGGAGACTTCATTCCTTCATTTATACACTGACTCAATGGACGTGTTATTGTTGCTACTCCAATGAAATGACTGAGTGCATGTTCCCCATACACCTGTTATTGAAATCCACTGTCCTTTTCCACAACAGTGGTTTGTCGTCTTGTAATATCAGTGATTTCGACTTGGTATCCTTTCTTTTCTTTTCTTTAGAACATTCTGGAAGATTTGTAAGTCCATATATAGGGCAGGTGCATGCCTTCGTCCGATTACATTGTTGTATTTACGTGTCGGTTTCCAACCTGAAACAATAAGTTAATCCTAACACGAATATGATTTCAGAAACACACAACACACAAGAAAGAAACTACCAAGAACTGAAAGGAGTATTTTAACATTCAGATGGTTTGCAAATCAATACACAATCGTTATTTCATAGTTATCTCAATAGCAGCACACAATAGAGTGGAAGTACAGAATTACAAATTCTTTGTCAGTGTAAAGGGCAGTAAAGATGGTGTTATTAATATTCCCTCAGTAAAATCAAACAAGGCCTAGACCAGATACCTTGGGTTACTTTATGATCATCACATCACGTCTTATATAGTGGGGGCGGTGGGGTAGCCTAATGGTTAAAGCGTTGGCTCGTCACGCCGAAGACCCGGGTTCGAATCCCCACATGGGCACAATGTGTGAAGCCCATTTCTGGTGTCCCCCGCCGTGATGTTGCTGGAATATTGCTAAAAGCGGCGTAAAACCAAACTCAGTCAGTCAGTCTTATATAGTCTTTAACATCTTCTAGAGCTTATTATTTATTTTATTATTATAGGATATTTATATAGCGCACATATCCACGCAACTAGTGCATGCTGGCATTTCTTTCCCTCGATCATTGGATGTCAATCTCAACGGCACATCGTATTATCAATCTCAACTCCCTGGGGAGTATACTCTCTTGCAGCCACTAAGCGCACCGAGTTATTGTGGCTTTCTCATCCTAACGAGGTACCCATTCACAGTTGGGTGGACTGGGACACATAGTCACAGTACTTTGTCCAAGTTCACTGCACGTTGCACTGCACGTATTCATGTGGCCACCATCTGGTCATATACCAACGGATCCGTGGGTTCTTTTAAGTGCACATGGTTGTGTATTGTACACTAGGGGATGTGACAACAATGAAAGAGTCTGGACACAAAGTTGACTCCAAGGTTTTTACACCCGGTCACAGGCCCACAGGTGGGCTCGATCCCGACACCTCAAGCTCGCCGGATCACTAGCCTTGCGCTTTAGCCAGCTCGCCCGCAGCGCCCCATAAACGAGATGTCAATACTATATGTCAGTGATGAGCACAGTGAGGGACGTATACATTTGCTAAGAAACGTAGCACTGTCTCTGATTTCCAGTCTACACCTATCTGGGAGGATTGATCACTGTTGCTGCTGGGTGAACATCACTGATTTCGTGCTATTACAACTGCTATATACAATACTGCTATTGTGGATGGAGAATGTGCACACAAATATCCTCTAAATCAGGATAATTAGGCGCCTGTCACACGATTCATCTGTTTGTTGTGAATCCTCTCAGTGTCATATTAAACCGGAATTGGAAATGTCCCACCTAAACAGCGTTGATAACCGGGGCAACGGAGTGTGGTCATATTTGAACACGCCACTGACCAGGTCTCCAAGTCTGACCATCAGATCCACTAGTCGCCTCAACGGACCAACATTGTTTACACGAGATCTGTTTAATTATTCAGGTTACATTTCTGTATCTCTGTCAGAATGTAAATAAACATTCTCCAGTTGTCCTTCTGAAAGATTAGAGACAAATATTTAATTAACAAAATGGAAATTCATGCAAAACAAGGTAGGATTATATTAAAGCATCTTTAGCGATGCGTTTAACAAAAGAATCTGTAAATTATAGACAAGGTGGTATTGCGTTTGGTTATCAATATATCATGCTACCGTATGGTCGGTTGTGCTTTAGCAATATATTCAGCATCATTCCAACTGTCGGTGGACCCGACAATGGAGTGATTGACACGATGAGCATCGATCAACACAATCGGAATATATATAGTAACATGCATCAGACCAGTCCAAGCCAGACCGGCCGTCATCTGCATGGGTTGCTGAAAACTTTGTCTGAACCTTCACGGATCTGCAGGGGAGAGAGCAAGGCTACAGTGTATGTCCTCAGATAATGACGGATCACATCATGTACCTTGAGCAAGTGGCATTATCACAGTGATTACCTCCTGGAGTGTCTGAGTCCCAGCAAATTGTCACATGTCCCTTTCGGTGCCAAGATCTGGAAATCCATTTTTAGTCTTCTATACAAGCTTATTTTCTCAAACATTTTGGTTGATTAGGTGATTCTAATTCCGGATCATCTGGGATATTAATATTTTTGGCAATGATAAGATTGGTCAGATATCTAACGATTGCATTACACTGTGCCATGTGAGTTGACCTTTCAAGTTTCGTTGAGAAAACATGTCCGTGATATCAACATCATCATTATACCAACTTTGCATGTACAATTCATGTTTCACACAGGAACTGAATGTTTTGATCGTGCCCAAAGGAAGTTGAACCATCATTGAAACAGCGACCATCGTTCAGAGTGACAGTTGTGTAAATGCTGATAAATACATCAGAAACTTGTTTCGTTAGTCAGTTCATCTCGCTGCTGATCAGACGGCAAAGGCGTATCTCCGTTGAAAGGTCAGTTTAATATTTGAACAACACGAATCAACCACATATTTATGTCACTCGCAATTTATTGTTATTTTAAATCACAATGAGGTTAGACATAACATAATCCCTGACTTTTTATATTCGTTTCAGGACAGCGATGGACGTTCACGTCATGCTAAGCGTTGTACTTACGTTGCTGTCGACACAAGGTATTTTATAGTTGACTTTAATTAAACATTAATATTATAAAGTGTATTACACAGTGTGTTTCCGCTGAACAACTTTCATTGTTGTAGCAACGATAGATGCTATTGGCGCGTGAAGAAAACTGACTTTGACGAATGGGGAACTGTTCTCAAGCGTTTTTTTGACACCAGTCGTCTAATGACCTATTATTAAC
Organism: Haliotis rubra; assembly: GCF_003918875.1. Lineage (NCBI taxonomy): Eukaryota > Metazoa > Mollusca > Gastropoda > Lepetellida > Haliotidae > Haliotis > Haliotis rubra. The sequence goes on along the minus strand of NW_025764898.1, from coordinate 236,459 downwards.
CTTCATGTTTCATATGCCTTCTCGCTTGTGTTTGTACTTCTTGTTTACTGAATAGTCATCATGCCACTGTTGTCTGGCAGGAACTGTACTGCCCTCTTCGCCTGTCGACTGTTTACTGCACTTACTGCTGAGGAATATTAAAAGAGAATACGAGCGAAATCAAGACTTTTGAAATATTGTAAAGGATATTCTAAAAGTCATATTCCGTGATACAAATTGAACAAAAAGTTTGTAAAATAGCAATAAAAACACACAAATAACCGTACTCGTATTTCCGCCTATTACGGAAACACCCGACAGTTAACGAGCAGAGGGGGGTATCACGTCGTGATACGGGGGTGACGTCATATGTGCGTTTTGCTGATGCCTTCCTCTATGATTTTACCTCACACAACTTAACAGAGTCCATGGATTCTGAAGCAGTAAAAGATGTTCCTGACGTCATTTCTGAAATGGATGTTAGACCGTATCAATACGCTCCGATCTTGTAAGACAATCTTCCAGTAACGATGAAGAAGAAGAATCCAGCGAAACGGAGGTACCGCTTGAGGTAAAAATAAATTTTAAAATAGACCATATCATTTAATAAGAGTAATATTTGTCCGCCAAACTGTGATACAGTTTCAATCAGCAAACCCACCCCTAGAAATATATGACAAGTCCCTAAGAATTATTTTCTTGAAATGTGATTGCAGTTCCTTTTGTGTCAAATGGGTGACTTGTAGGGTGTCTGGGACTGAAAAACAACATAATTATGCTTCAGACGGGGGAAAATAGAAATTATCTGCTACAAAATTACACTGGAATTAGTTTTTTGAAAAGAATAAGGATCCTAGTTCTCACTCATAAGGTATCAAATCTCCATACAAGATCCCAGCCTGGTCGAGCAGAGATAATATTCGCGACGCGATAAGTTATTCCCCCAAACCGGTGAATTATAAAATACTAATCAAGACAACGTATGTTTCCCTAGTTTTTGGTTATGGAAATAGTTATGGTATACGGTCATAGCCTTAGAATGACATCCTGTCAGCCAATGAGAATACAGAACAACTTTCACGGCACACACTACTGACAAAGAGCGAGTCTAATCACATATATCCATCTGGAGGGAAATTAGCTCAGTTGTTTACATCAAAGAATACTTATATTATACATTGTCTAGTAAAATATCTATTTTTGCCATGAAAAAACGAAATAAATTTCTTTCAGTCCTTGTACCCATAAATGTATAATTGGGCAGCTCTCATGATGTTGTACGGTGATCTAATGATTGTATATTCTGTACACCTGATGTATAATGGGCCTGTGGACCCTTTACTGAATAAACACTCTCTCTCAATAGCGAGTCTAATGCCGACTTGCGTAATTGAACAAAATGTAAAACAATGAAAGCAACAAGTACTTCATGATTTGCCGTTGTATTCGGCAATGTTTTAGGTAGACTGCAGCATTAAGGGGTCCAAACCGAAAAGAACACATAGCTAAACATTTTCAAGCTCATGTGAAATCACTTACTGATTTTGATAATATATATCTCATGGGTACCAGTCGCTCTGCCCCAGCTACAAAATGCTCCAGCAAATTTGTTTTTTTGTTCTAATTTGGTCAAATGTATTTAAAATGATGAAATATATACCGCAAATGTATATTTTTTGTCAACTTTGATATTTTCTTATAAAAGTTATTAGGAAGCAATATTTCTGAAAAATGTTCCATTAGTAAAGTCATAACTATGTATATCATTTTAAATAAATTGGGGCATTTTGACTACACCCCTGGGGCATTTTGACCAAAACGTCGGGGCAATTTGATTAACCCCATGTGTGCATACCTCTTTCATATGCGTCCGGCTCGGAATGATCGGAGCATTTATCCTGCCTAAATCTGTCTCTTTACTTGGAAAACGGAAGAAATGGTGGCTCTTTACATGTTCGATGATTCCGTTCATCCCCAGGCAACATAATACATCATGTACCATTTACAAAAACAACAGAAACAACACGATGTGTATTACTGTAGCGCTTGTTCTTTGGCAATATGGCGGACTCTAGTCACATATGACGTCACGAGCGGAAAGTTCACTAGAGTTCCAACTCAGATAACAGAAACTGTTTTCGGGATAAAAACATAATAAACTATATTTTTGAAATATATTTGGGGTGCATGTTTCTGATGACTATGTCTCACCCAGCAGATTATTGCAATTGTGAAGTATTCTCCTTTACGTTACTGTGGTTACTTTTATGTTTGTAAATTATATATAATATCATATCGAGAAGAAGGTGTTGGCTTAAGGTGAATTAATATTGTTTCTTTATTCTATATTAGTACCAGATATTAAATGGTACTTATTGTTATATTTTACAGCTAAACATTGCTTAGAGGACCAACAGTGCTCTAACTGCTCAAGTACAACACAATACTGCAATACAGATTGCTTTACGGGGTATTTTGGCCTAAAATGCAGGTCCCGTTGCAGCAAACAATGCATAAACAGTAAATGTAGTCAGACGCTGCGTGGCAGTTATAGTTGTTCTGACGGTTGTGTACCTGGTTTCAGTGGTCCTCTATGCAATGTCCCGTGCATACTTCCGACGGGAGACTGTACAAAATGTCCTCAAGAATGTGATGGAACGTTCTGCAATCTGACATCATCTTGTGTTGCCGAATGCCATGACCAATACTATGGGTCCAGCTGCAAGAATTGTTCACCCAGATGTCGACATTGTAACAGAATAACAGGCAGATGTGACGTGTGTCATGATCCTTATCATGGCCTGGACTGTGAATACTCATGTGAACATTGTTCAACAACTGACTGTGTACAAACATGCGCACCTGGATTGTATGGACGTACGTGTTCCAAAAGATGCAGCAAAAACTGTCTAGTTTACCCTGCAAGCAATACCACTTTGACAAGTAACAGCGCCAACTCGTGCATTTCTGAATGTCAAAGATACAGTGGAGAGTGTATCAATGGCTGTGCAGATGATTGGTCTGGTCCACACTGTTCCTCGCCAATCAAATGTAACCCAAACTGTTTCGGTTGCAATGAGACGGGTGCCTGTGCTGAAGGATGCATGTTTGGTTACTATGGAGATGACTGCAAGCCTTGTCCGAAGACCTGTTACAATCACACATGTCACCCAGAGAGCGGGTCTTGTGTCAGTGGGTGTATCCGGGGACAGTATGGACAATTCTGTAAACTCTCCTGTACAGACTGTCCGGGAGGTGCTTGTGATGCTACTGGGAAATGCGCTGAAGGTAATTTTTTACTAAGATGAATTAAGAAAGAGTTAAACATATGTACTCGGGGATTAATGTACATGACGTCATAAGAAGTTATTTGCGCGCAAGCTTTTCTGTGCAAAATGTTGCAAGCTGCACACTGTACTGATGACAACACATGGAGGGAAATTTGAATAATTAAAACAATTTGATTATTTCATAATTGTACAAAACAGACACCACGGTTCCATTGAAATTCGCTAAATATGTAACAGTCGTTCAGAAGCTTCATGTTGTTATTGGCAATGAACACAAGCTCTTCATTAGTCAGAATCGCACAATTGACTTTACTTTAATTTCTAGACATTTCTTGCATCTATGAGCCTAGTATTGTCGCCTTTTCATTTTGTATAGTGTGACCACATGGTTACATGTTTTAGTATCATACCATCAATAATTTTGTGATATTGACGCTCAGTGATACTGCCGCGGGGTTGTTTTCATTTCATGGATAAGTTATAATCAATGTCATACCTTATACAGCAGTAGACCAAGTATTATAATGATGTCGACTTCACTACCCGCTATTACAGGTATACTATAGTGACCTCATTAGTACCATACCATCAGTAATTTGACTCGGTGATATTGACGCGGTTTTTTTCATGGATAACTTATATACCTTATTCGGCAGTAGACCAAGTATTGTAATGATGTCGACTTCACTACCCCCTATTACAGGTATACTATAATCCATATGTTTCAGAGACCACCTGGAGCACCATGACTGTTGTATCAACAGGACTGTTTGAATCGTGTATACTTCTGATCGGTGCGATAGTTGGTGTCTTCCTTTTCCGCCGTTGCCGCAAACGATCCTGAACAGAAAGGCTGGTGTTTTAATCTCTATTTTGCAAATAACTGTTAAGTATACTCAACACTTTTTGTCACGTCACTAATCGTTGAAAGTTACATTTAGCTTAATTTCATGTTTATGTACAACTAGTACAAATAGAGTTAATTTGTAAGGCGACTTCTGAGATGACTCTATCAGCCTATCAAGTCTATCGATGTGATCAATTCCAAACAGTGTACCTTCAAATATGTTGAAAGTATCTGCAAATCTGATTCAGGTTAAAGTTAGCACTTGTTTACTAACTGAGCTTTTTGCTACAGATGAAATTTAAACATGAACGCAATATTACACACGAACAGAATCAATGTAACACGGGCTTACTGATCACAGATACCGTGTAGAAGTAGACAGAAGCGGGACTTTGATATTAGGACTTTTGTGTATATATACAGGAGCAATCAAGGAGATGAGACGACACATACAGAGATACCCAGGCCAGTGGACAACTTGGAGTACTACGCAATGTATCGATTCTAGGAAATAGACGATTACAACGAAGTATCTCACACGCAAGATCACCAACCAGGGCGGGCAGAGGTAGACGATTACGATGAAGTATGGCAGCAGCATGGGCAGCAGCAAAGACCTGTTTTGGCGGACTCTTTTTCTGGGCCACCTGACGCCGAAGTCAACATTAATAGTGATCCCGCACTTCCTCGTTTGACGAACAACATTCCAGGGGCACTTAACACCGAAGACCATTGTGGTGATACATCAAGCAGCTCAGCAAGTGCTTCTCAGTCATACACTCCCTTAGTGAGGGACATTTTTATCAATGATCCAGAAACCGTTGTCAGCTATATTTCACCAACTGAAGATAAAACCTAGAGTTTGGCAGTAGAACACATCAACACAAAACCTGAAAGTACACCATGTCGTACCTTTCTCCGTCCCCCTCAAATGTCTAGCAAATTACATTTTTTTCAATACAATAAGTGCGTTACCAATATGATATCAGCAAATAAATCATATAGAAAACTTTATTATTTGTAAAATAAACCCGTGAAGATCCGGGTTAGAATGAGCCTTCAGTAACCCATGCTTGTCGTAAGAGGCGAATGGTGAAAATTGTGTGAACAGATCACTCAAAATCATTGACGACACGAAGGTGTTCGCGGAAAGGGTAAGCGTGACCTGATGTACCTGTATCCCCCACCCCCTAATGGTTCCCACTTTGCCCTTTCTGTGAGATAATCCAGATGAGCTTGGTTCAATAGTAGACGGATTTGGAGTAAAGAAGGTAGACACCCTTTACTATCTCTGTAACATTTACCTTGTTGTGTTAGTTCCACATTGCCGTCTGAAGCAATTTTCTTCATGTGTATATCGTCTTTGGTTACGTCAGTGATGTCTTTCTAGATGTACATATTTCTTGTTGACTTCATGTTTTATTATGACCATAGTCAAGCGCTTTCCCGAACTAACTTTGAGGCCTGGAGATTATAGCTTAAGCATCGGGTGCTTTCTAAAAAAATGTTTGTTATAAATTCGTGTGCACATTTGTCAAAAAGTAAGGTTTCTGTTGCTCTCCAAAATATATCCTGCATTTGTTCTCTTCGATTCCGTTTATTTTCAGGTAGGATTTGTAAAATGAATAATCTGCCGAACAAAAACTTCAAATTTGACCAAAGCAAACGTCATGGGATGTCGTTAAATGTCATAAGCCTGACTGCACACGAAAGGTCCAACGCAAGTGTCACCACGGAATAACCATTTCGCACTTGTATCATTTATTAGCCACCATGTTTGATGAATACAAAAATCATCACTTCCGCAAACTCTCAACCATAGGACTAATGACATTTCTGTAGAGTTAGTTTTTGTAATACGATAACCACAAACAAGTCTTTGTCTGTTTGTCTGTATATACCTGAACTATTCTTTGTTTCAAGATTTTCTTAAAATAATATTGCGACTTCATTTTAAATTGCGTATATTTTGTTCCAAGAGAAACGATTTCATAAGAGGTGACCATTCACTTCTGAAATCAATGTGTTAACGTCGTATCAAACTGTATGCTATATGTGACTGATACCGCTACTGAGTATTATCAGATTGCTGCTTTGTAAATAAATACAGATTGAATAATGCCAAAACGGCTTGACTTTGTTCTCTCTTAACTGATTACTGTAAATGTATGATGGAACATACAAGGGTAATCAAGTGTAATTGCACATGTCTACATTTACATTTGCATGTACAGTCTACATGGCTTCATTGAGTCCCTCGAAGAAGGCACGAGTCGTCTTCTGATGTTCGTTTTCCACTCCATGGATTCCATGGAACGATTTATGTCATCATCAGCACACTCCAGATTGCCCGTGATGACATCCAAGAAAGGATGGATGGTGACTGTAACTGATTGAAAACATAAAACTGTATCACCAGGAGATCGATTTCTCCTTGGGAAATTTTCCCATTCTGTACATGAACGTTATGCTAAGATTCCTTAAATTTTACAGAATTATTCTCAAGTTTTAAAAGCTGCGCTGGAAATGAGGAAACATACTCAAGAACCAGTCTCCCATTGGCTACTCATCAGCAGTGTAGATGTCCTCTGCCTATGAATCAAAGGAGTGAGTGAGTGAGTTAAAACGTAACCTCACGTCGGCTATTTTTCGGCCATATACTGACGAGAAACATTTGGATTAAGCATGAGAAATATCTGCCACAAAGGACAGTAAAATATTTGAGCATAAAGACTAACCATTTTAACTGATAAAAACATTTTTTTTATCACAAATATCAATGTTACATGTAATACCATTAAAATACGTGCTATAGACCACCAGTCACCAAAGCTTGACAACCTTACTTGGATCACGGGGACTTACAGTACTTTGGCTTCCTGCATGAACCCCAGCAGGATTTAAGTCATAACTTTGATCACTGGCAGTTGTTGGAAACGCTAGCCATAGATTATAACATGTCAAAATATTTGAGCTTAACATACTGGTTATCTGCCAAGTACCACAATATCATTTAGACTAACATGATATCATCAGAGGACAATCTTTCTACAAAACTTCGACCCCATTAAATAACACTGCTATAATAATTCTAGTTACAAATTGCATCAACCATAGTAAAAATACATTCATTCAAAAGCTATTGTATAATCCTATTCTTTTACAGATCTTAGAATTAAATGAGAATTAACGTTGCTAAAAAGATCTTGTAAGTTCGAAACTTGGTAATAAGTATCCCCTATGAGAAAAAACATTCTACACAGTGAAGCAAATAGTGCTTGACTGTGATTCTCTCATCACAAGGGATACAGAATGGGTAAAACTAGCATGACCAATTCGACATTGTCTCATTACAACTTCATCATGTCTGGATTGCCGTCCCAAGTAGGTGTATCCTAAGGTCTGTTTTATTTCATGTTTGTTTACACCTACTTGGACGTTGCACTTTGTTTGCATTAAATGTTTCATAAACTCTCTGATATAAGGTTTAAAATCAGAGTATGGTATCAAGGGTGGAACAAACGGGCTTTTCAAGAGCTGCTTTAGCTGCAGCATCTGCTTTTGCATAGCCAACTATGTCGACATGACTCGGTAACCAGCAAAAACACGATGTGGAACTGGCCAGTGGAAGGATCTTTATATAACTCTAAAATAACCAGAACATGTGGATGACTATAAGATACATTTTTCAGTGCCTGAAGGCATGACAATGAATCAGAAAAAAAATAATAAATTGTTTACTATCTGATTGATGTTCAATATATTCCAATGCTATCAGAATATCCTTTCAGTAAAAAAAATGAGCCATTATCAGGTATTCTTAAAGATATTGTTTTTTGATCCAGTGACAGCGGCATGTGAAACCTTGACACCATCCTTAGTGCCATCCGTAAATACAGAACGATGAGAATCATAGTTCATTCTCAATTGCGGATATTCCTGTTTCTAAACCAATTGATTTGTGTCTGATTTTATATGTAGTAAGAGTTAGGTCCACGATTGGCCCGATTAACTGTCAATGAGGAGTAAGTATCATCTGAAAAGGCGCAATGATATCAAGGTCAAGATTGCCAGCTGAAATGTATGGTTTGAGCCGATTGGAGCGACTAGTTTTTCTGAAATAGTGCCTCAAAAGTAGGTTTTTGGTGGATTCGAACGTAATTTAGTAATATACTGTAGAGACAATTTGATACGGCGCAATTTGAGAGAAGGTTCATCAGCTTCCACATACAGACTGTCACTTGGAGAGGTCCTGAAAGCTCCTATACTCTCAGTATGGGATCTAATATTTTCAAGTTACTTGTACATGCTCCACTATATATGATGGAGCCATAATCCAATTTCGAGCAAATGAGGGACCTGTATAAGTGAAGGAGGGTAGAGTGATCCCTCCCTACTTGGAACTGGACACGACTTTTAATAAATTCAGTGCCTTCAGACACTTAGCTTTAAGATGAATCATATGACTTTAACGACTATGGGTGAATGAGAAGAGCCTGGCGACGTCAATGTTAAGTTTGGAACTTACTACTATAATAAACATGTGCCTTAGTAAACGTCGAACAACCATTTCTCTGCAGATCACGAAGACAAAAGACTGGCTCATTTGATAAGCACATGTGAAATTTCAAATTGTACTTATTCAGGAATGTACATAAATTCTCAAAACTTCTGAGTCAGAGAGGTAAAAAAATGTGTATTATTACTATTGTCTTACTACCGTACTTCCTCCTCGGTTTCAAGTCATGTCGTCACTATCATGTTGCTAAGAGTCCGAACCAGAACTGGTTCCTCAACACACTTGCACATTAAACAGGTAACGAGAATGGTAAATAAACAATGCCACCAAAACCGTAACTAGAATCATACTCGGAAGAAAATTGTTGAGCCTCAGTGGGAGTAACAACATAGAAAGGAAAAATACCTAGAATGTCCGGACTTTCCAACTCTTGTCTACTGATTTAGCAACCCCCACCGTAACCAATTGAGACGTCACATCTATGATCACATTATTGAAATGCAGAGACACGCTTGCAAAACCTCATTATCCTACTGACAAAACCCCAGAGGAAGCTTAGAAAGTGGCAAAATACCATTCAATTTCAATATTTTAAGATCAGCAATATCCTGGAGACGCTAATGAGTGTCAACTTCAGCTGTCACAAAAGCTTTACTTACAAAGGTAAGAATTTCTCTCACCAACATACCTTGTATAATGAGTGGTCGACAAATTCTTAGTCCTCACCAACCAACCAAAAAAGAGGCAATAGGTTGTTGGAGTATAAGGAATACTCAGAAATGATAATACGGCAATGGAGACAAAAATCCTAAGATATCTTCAGTACCATTTCGTGTACAAATTGATGTTTTTCAACAAAACCAGGAATTGCCCCAAGCAAAGTCAAGTTTTAAAGAACACCTCTCTAGCAAATACAGCAAGTGTAACCAATCCCGTTTTCATACCTAAACTTTCAAGTATCAACAACCAATTCCTAAACCTTCAACACTGCAGCCTTGGCGGTCTGGTAATCAGACCTATCAGTATGCTGATCTAACTCCCGAACTTTACCCCTCAATAGCCTTTGTAACGACATCCTCCATTACTCCTGGAGCCATTGTAAAGTGTCAGTCACATGGGCGGAACAAGTGTGATCTATCATGAAAGATCCGATGAACTTAGCAACGTTTCATCTGTATGACGTTCATAACCAAATAAAGACCATATAAGATGGTTGTATACTGATATTATAAGCAGTGACCACTCACATTTGGACACACAATTAACCTGAACGTTTGATAAGTGGATCCACTCGCTTCGCTAGACCAACATTGGACCAAAATATTTATTCTTCGAAATGCAGACATGAAATGTGATGATTTCCCAAACATAATCATGGTTCAGCCATTGTATGTTAACAGAGGATGAACTAAATTAAGATTGTAAAGACTGTAAATAGAAGTAATAAAACCCTTTCCACTTCCATCAGATAACTCTACTAAAAGCTGAGTCGATTTGTGGTTACAGCATGAGTATTACAGCTGTACGATGTTGTTAATAAACAATCGAGTCTGGACCAGACAATCCAGTGACTGTCACCGTGCGATACGATGAAAGAACATGTGCTTATGAATGGATCACTATGAGTCTTGGTAAAAAGATCATGTTTGACCTCAAAAGTTGTGAAATGTAACTACATTGTACACGTACCCGTCAGTCTCCTCCGTCTGCCATTGTCCGTGTGTTGTGTGGTGGACTCTCAGTTGACCAGCTCACCGACTGTAGTAACATGGCAGTTGTCTGTGTTTGTGAAACAACGTGTGTAAATTGCTACGTTATTATTCTTATTAGGGAATATAGAATGTATCCATTCTGACAATAATCCACAATAATTCCACCTGATATATGCATACATACATACATACGTGTTTTTATGCGTTGTAGGTCATGATGTGTTTACATATATTGGATAATGACATTTCAGGACACGGTGAACCTATTCCATGTAAGCCCCTATCTTCCATGCCCCATCACAGGTGTGACCCAAACATGTAAATTCTTGTCAAAAGCCCGAAATAGATATGAACGTGGTTTTATCGCATGAATCTATAAACTTCATTCTTCACGTATGATTTCCCATCCTATATTTCCACCTTATGATCTACATATTATTTACAGAAAGACATATTGTCCTAATAACCTGGTTTCCAATTAAGGATTTACCATTACCGGCTTGGTCAAGTCGTTCCAATTTTTTAATGATAGATATCCAGAGTAATTTACTAAATATCACACTTTGTTAGTCAACAGGTTTTCACACATTCCCAAACGTTGGCATTTGCTTGGTGACCATATCCCTCTGGCGTGCGTCACTATTCATTATACTAATCACTGGATTGTCTGGTCCATGCCTCCTTCGAATGGTTGGAGTATTTCTGAGTGACATCAATTACTTACTTTATCTAAAACAATGTGCTGATGGCGTCCTCTATACATCTGTATTGTAGGATTTGACTATCTCATGGCCAAGACATATCTCGCTTGTAAGTCATACAACAGAGGTTAGTTTCATTTCTCAGAATAACAAGTCGAGATCTGCATTTGGCGGATAGGGTATACTATTGTGCAATGGTATTATCACCTAAACGTATTAAATATCGGGGGCGGAGGGGGAAGAACAGTGGTGAAGGCGTTCGCTCGTCACGGCGAAGACACGGGTTCTATTCCCACGTGGGCACAATGTGTGAAACCCATTTCTGGTGTCCCCGTCGTGATATTGGTGGAGCAGAGTAACACTCCACTCACTAACTGTCTATTTAATGGACTGCTGGCTGGCGCCTAACTGACAAGCAGCAAAATCTGTGAATTGAGATATTTGTGGTCTAATGTTGCTTTTGGTGGGTACAGTGTATTTCCAGCATATTTCATAAGATTGTATTTAAGTCGAGATCTGAATTTGATTAAATTCGTTTTGAGCAACTTGTATTGCATATTATATAATAAATGTCTGTGTAGGGAAGCTTTCATCGTGTGTTGACAAGCACATTCACTGTACCACCAAGGCACAAGAGGCGTTATGTTTCGGGCATATACTTGTTGGGTCATAAATGTAGCGATATGATTATTGGAAAGTTGTATCTGTAATAATGATGTATCATCTGAAGCTTATGATGTATAGTATTATGTCAGGAGCTTTCGAAGTTAATTACTGAAAGAGATTTAGTTTCGTGCACATTGTTTATTGCCATGTTACAGGAACCTTTTTCATCACCAGTTGAATCAAACACCCCCCTCCCCACCAGACCATGTGTTAGCTAAAGCGGGGACACCAGAAATGGGTTTCGCACATTGTGCCAATGTGGGGAATCGAACCCAAGTTTTCGGCGTGACGATCGAACGCGTTCACCACTAGGCTACCCTACTGCCGCTTGTGCCACGATGAGGAAGTGTGAACTGAAAGCTGAGGTAGAATGTGAAACTGGGCGACGTTTGGCGCACACAGTAGTCTCCCTTGGACCGTACACTGTCAGCATGAGAATACGTCCTGTACAGTGACAGTGTTGACTGACAAACGCCGCACCTCGCATGTGAGGTGTCTGTGTCCTGTTACCACCAGTGTAGTGGAGCGCAACCTGACGGAGTAGTCTCCCTTACATCATTCACCACGATCAACAATTTCACCATCCAGAGTGACAGCGCTCCTACGACAGTCCACTGTCAGCAGCGAGTGTGGTATACCAAACATTGGCTGAGTAATCTTCCTTGCACCATTCATAGCACGCTCTAATGTATACGCTCTTAGATGTGCACTCAGCAATATTTCAGCTATATGGCGGTGGTCTGTAAATAATCGAGCCTGGCCGACAATCCAGTGATCAACAGCATGAGTATGGATCTACGCAATTGGGAACCGATGACATGTGTCAACCAAGTCAGCGAGCCTGACCACCCGATCCCGTTAGTCACCTCTTACGACAAGCATGGGTTACTGAAGATCAGTTTGAACCCGTCTCTTCACTGGTCACACTTCAATACAGCTAACGTGGTTATCTGTGAATGTTCCATACATTGGCAATAGGTCATCATTTCTGATCGGATGTGAAGGCCACATGGTCTGGTGGGATGTGAATGTCATAAGTTCTGATGGGATGTAAAGGGCACATGGTTTGATGGGATGTAAAGGGCACATGGTTTGATGGGATGTGAAGGGCACATGTTCTGATGGATGTGAAAGGCACATATTCTGATGGGGTGTGAAAGTCATATGTTTTGATGGGATGTGAAGGGCACATGGTCTGATGAGATGTGAAAGTCATACTTTCTGATGGGATGTGAAGGGCACATGGTCTGATTGGATGTGAAGGGCACATGGTCTGGGGGATGTGAGGGTCACATGGTCTCATGAGATGTGAAGGTCACATGTTCTTTTGCGACGTAAAGGGCACATAATATGATGGGATGTGAAGGGCACACGGCCTCATGAACTGTGAAGGACACATGGTCTGATAGATATGAAGGTCATATATTCTGATGGGATGTGAGGGTCATATGGCCTGACGCGATGTGAATGTCATATTATCTGATGCGGTGTGCGGATCACATGGTTTGATGTGAAGTAAAGATCACATGGTCTTATGGAATGTGAAGGGCCAATCGTGTGATGGGATGTGAAGGGGACATGGTCTGATAGAATGTGAAAGACATATGATCTGATGGGACGTGAAGGTCACACGGCCTGATGGGATGTGAAGGTCATATGTTCTGATAGGTGTGAAAGGCACATGTTCTGATGGGATGTGAAAGTCATACGTTCTGATGAATGTGAAAGGCACATGTTCTGATGGATGTGAAAGGCGCCTGTTCTGGTGGATGTGAAGGGCACATGTTCTGATGGATGTGAAAGGCACATGTTCTGATGGGATGTGACAGGCACATATTCTGATGGGATGTGAAGGGCACATGGTCTGGTGGCCTGTGAAGGACAACTGGTCTCAGGGGATGTGAAGGGCACATGTTCTGATTGATGTGAAAGGCACATGTTCTAAAGGATGTGTAAGGCGCATGTTCTGATGGATGTGTCAGGCACACGTTCTGATTCAGTGTGAAGATCACATGGTCTGATGTTATGTGAAGGTCATATGGTCTGATGCGACGTGAAGGTCAAATGATCTGATGTAATGTAAAGATCACATGGTCTGATGGATTGTAACTGGCACATTGTCAAGTGGAATTTAAAGGGTACAAGGTCTGATGGGATGTGGAGGTCATATGGTCTGATGGGATGTAAAGATCACATGGTCATATGGAATTTGAAGGGCACATTGTCAAGGGGAATTTAAAGGGTACAAGGACTGATGGGATGTGTAGGTCATAAGGTCTGATGGAATCTGGAGGTCATATGGTCAGATGGGATGTAAAGATCATATGGTCTGATGGGATGTGTAGGTCATATGGTCTGATGGGATGTAAAGATCACATGGTCTGATGCAAACTGAATGTCATATGTTCGGATGGGATGTGAAGGTCATATGGTCTAATGGGATGTAAAGGTCGGATGGTCTATTGGAATGTGAAGATCACTTTGTCAGGTGGGATGAGTAGGGAACATAGTCTGGTGGGCTGTGGAGGGTACATGATCTGGTGAAATGTAAATATCACATGGTCAGATGGGATGTTAAGAGCACATGGTCCTGTGGGATGTGAAGATCATATAGTCTGGTGGGGTTTGAAGGCACATGGTCTGATGGAAATGTGAAGGGCACATGGTTTGATGCGACGTGATGGTCATATATTTTGATGGGGTGTGAAGAGCACATGGTCTGATGGGATGTGAAGGTCACATAGTCTGGTGGGGTGTGAAGGGGACATGGTCTGATGGAATGTTATGGTCATATGGCCTGATGGGACATGAAGGTCATATATTCTCATGGGATGTGAAGGTCATATGGTCTGATGAGATGTGAAGGTCACATGGTTTTGCTGAGTATGAAGGCACATAGTCTGATGCGAAGTGAAGGGCACATGATCTGGTGGGGTGTAAAGATCGCATGATCAGATGGGATGTTAAGAGCATATGGTCTGATAGATATGAAGGTCATATATTCTGATGGGTAGTGAGGGTCATATTGCCTGACGCGATGTGAATGTCATATTATCTGATGCGATGTGAGGATCACATGGTTTGATGTGAAGTAAAGATCACATGGTCTTATGGAATGTGAAGGGCCCATCGAGTGATGGGATGTGAAGGGGACATGGTCTGATAGAATGTGAAAGACATATGATCTGATGGGACGTGAAGGTCATATGTTCTGATAGGTGTGAAAGGCACATGTTCTGATGAGATGTGAAAGTCATACGTTCTGATGGATGTGAAGGGCACATGTTCTGATGGATGTGAAGGGCACATGTTCTGATTGATGTGAAGGGCACATGTTCTGATGGATGTGAAGGGCACATGTTCTGATTGATGTGAAGGGCACATGTTCTAAAGGATGTGAAAGGCGCATGTTCTGATGGATGTTAAGGCACATGTTCTGATTCAGTGTGAAGATCACATGGTCTGATGTTATGTGAAGGTCATATGGTCTGATGGGATGTGAAGCTCAAATGATCAGATGTAACGTAAAGATCACATGGTCTGATGGAATGTGAAGGGCACATTGTCATATGGAATTTAAAGGGTACAAGATCTCATGGGATGTGGAGGTAATATGGTCTGATTGGATGTAACGATCACATTGTCTGATGGGATGTGAAGGGCCCATCGTGTGATGGGATGTGAAGAGGACATGATTTGAAAGAATGTGAAAGACATATGATCTGATGGGACGTGAAGGTCACACGGTCTGATGGGATGTGAAGGTCATATGTTCTGATAGGTGTGAAAGGCACATGCTCTGATGGGATGTGAAAGTCATATGTTCTGATAGGTGTGAAAGGCGCCTGTTCTGATGGGATGTGAAAGTCATATGTTCTGATAGGTGTGAAAGGCGCCTGTTCTGATGGATGTGGAAGGCGCATGTTCTGATGGATGTGAAAGGCGCATGTTCTGATGGGATGTGAAAGGCGCATGTCCTGATGGGATGTGAAAGTCATATGTTCTGATAGGTGTGAAAGGCGCCTGTTCTGATGGGATGTGAAAGTCATATGTTCTGATAGGTGTGAAAGGCGCCTGTTCTGATGGATGTGGAAGGCGCATGTTCTGATGGATGTGAAAGGCGCATGTCCTGAAGGGATGTGAAAGTCATATGTTCTGATAGGTGTGAAAGGCGCATGTTCTGATGGATGTGGAAGGCGCATGTTCTGATGGATGTGAAAGGCGCATGTTCTGATGTGGTGTGAAGATCACATGGTCTGATGTTATGTGAAGGTCATATATTCTAAAGGGGCGTGAAGGTCATATGTTCTGATGTGATGTAAAGATCACATGGTCTGATGGAATGTGAAGGGCACATAGTCTGGTGGGATGTGGGAAGCACATGGCCTGATGGAATATGAAGGGCACGTGATCTGGTTCCATGTGAAGATCACATAGTCTGATGGGATGTGAAGGGTACAAGGTCTGGTGGGATGTGAAGGTCATATGGTCTTATGCGATGTGAAGGGCAAATTGTCAAGTGGAATTTAAAGGGTACAAGATCTGATGGGATGTGGATGTCATATGGTCTGATGGGCTGTAAAGGTCATATGGTCTGATGGGATGTGAAGATAACCTGGTCTGTTGGGATGTGAAGGTCATAAGGTCTGATGGAATGTGAAGGTCATATAGTCTGATGGAATGTGAAAATCATATGGTCTGTCGGGATGTGAAGGTCACATGGTCTGATGGAATGTGAAGGTCATATGGTCTGATGGGATGTGAAGATAACATGGTCTGATGGGATGTGAGGGTAATATGATCTGATGCGATGTAAAGATCACATAGTCTGATGGAATGTGAAGGTCATATGGTCTGGTGGTGATGTGACGAAAGTCACATGGTCTGATGGAATGTGAAAGTCATATGGTCTGATGGAATGTGAAGATCATATGGTCTGATGGGATGTCAAGATCACATGGTCTGATGGAATGTGAAGGTCATATGGTCTGATGGAATGTGAAGGTCATATGGTCTGATGGAATGTGAAGGTCATATGGTCTTATGGGATGTGAAAGACAGATGGTCTTATAGGATATGAGGGTCATATGATCTGATTGTTTGGTTCAGTAATAAAGTAATACTAGTATACAAGATGAGCCTAAGATGATACATCACGTTACTGCAGATACACATGGAAGACGTCATTATATGTTACATTGAACTTAATGTTATCCCTCATTTCTTGCAATAACGATAACGTTACATTTATGATGACCCAACAGGTATACTCATGCCAATGGTTGTCACCCCCAACCATCCCACCCCACTCCACCCCACCGGAACCCCTACCCCAGCCCAGCCTATTACTAAAATTGAAGGGGGTGACAACAATTATTGGCATGAGTATACATGCCCGATACATAACGCTGGGTTGTGTCTTGGTGGTACAGTGAATGTACTTCTCAACACACGATGAAAGCTTTTCTATACAGGCATTAATTATATAATATGCAATACAAGTTGCTCAAAACGACATTAATCAAATGAAATTAAATTAGATACAATCCTTTGAAATATGTTGAAAATACACTGTTCCCACTAAAACAAACATTAGACTACTAATATCACCGCAATCAGAAATGGTAATTAATGGTTAACTGTTTAGTTGAAGCAGGCAGTCAAATGGTGACTGAGTGTGTTAATATTTTAAGTCACATCGGCAGTCTTTCATCCATATCGTGACTAAATCTATATTTATTTATAAAGTTACGATGTTGTCCTTAATCTTGTATAGAAACCAATTCAATAGAGAGGACGAGGAAGAGCGTTACTCGAACACAAAGCCCCAGCCATTTAAACATGAAACGTTCCCTAATATTGAACACAGTGCCGTTATCAACATTGAAAGACTGTGGTGAAAGGTATTGTCACAAAGTGTGTGATCACCTGACAGGAAAACGAAAAATAAATCATCATTAAACTTCCTGTCGATAATATCATGAATGCAGGTTTCCTCGAGAATTTGTGTTAGTCATGTCTGTCGTGGTGGGGCGGGTAGCTATATATAGATATGCACAGCGCAGTACAGTAGGCCCTACTGCCAAGGGCAGCTACCAACGGCATGTAAACTGACGAGCGAATGTGCATTATGATATAAGCTTTAAAATATGAGACCACATCATTTAATGGAGAATGTCCACATCACACGATAACTGACTAGTGGTATATTTGTGTACAAAGTTCGCAATGTCGTGCATAGGGTCACAATTCATGAACAAAGTTCAACATATTGATACAACACACATGTCCCTGTCGTGACATTTGAACCCACTTCAGATAATTCAATGGAAATGAAATTCAAAACTATGAGAGATGAAACTGAGATGAATACATTAGGGCTGGTTTGTTGTTAACTTCTCACTGAGCAATATCCCAGCTATATGCCGGCGGTCTGTAAATATTGGAGCCTGGACCCGACAATCCACGGATCAACAGCATGAGCGTCCATACAGTTGAGATACAATGACATATGCCAACCCAGCCTGACCATCTGAAACCGTTAGTCACCTCTAACGACATGGGTTGCTGAAGACCAAGTCTAACCCTGATCGTCTTGCATTCTTTAATTGCTTAATAAAACCAGGATCATTTGATGTTTGAAAACTGCTTCTTCAGTAGTGTAAAGTTTGATTTAGTAATCCGAAATTAAGAGTTATACGGTTTATCTCTTGTGCGTTAAAAGTTGGAACTCTCGATATTGTACCGGGTAGTATATACCACGTGGCTTAGAGGATAACTGTCTGAACACTCACCGGGGAGTCATGGCCATTCACATCCGAGGGTTCACTCCCATAAGACAGACCTCCCATAAGACAGACTCAATGAGTACACTAATTAGCTGAGCCATGCTGTCCACCCCTATTTAATCAATGATCTGACCCAAAGTCACTAGAGAGTATAGTAACAACACATTCCTATCTCCTGGGTTATAGCCCGGGAAAGCCCCTTTCCACAGATGACCCATTAGCATGTATCATTTTATCTCAGAACATATGCTATCATATGTTAACTAAAAGTCACTAAAACAATTTCAACCCATTGATTTAATTGGCCCACTGATGATGTTCAAGTGACTTTCTTGTGAACTGACATATAGGTGATTAGTGGATATCCATTGATATCTACCAAACAGAGTCTATAGAAAGTCCGGTTTAGATGATACATGACGGTTAATGTGCAGGGGTTGGTGATGACTGACTCCGAGATTTGAAAGTAAAATAATGTCAGCAACGTTAGAGAAGACTAATTTCCATTGTTTTAAATCGTGGTGCAAACAATTTCTACAATAATTGTCAATTATTAAAATATGGAAATAAATGTAAATACAAAAATAATAATCTTGATAAGATGACACACACACTTTTTCACCCAATGAATCTTTTGAACATAAGTGAACATAAAAATGTCAAAAGTCCGAACGCAGTTTTCTGAGGGACACTGATATTCTATAAGTTATATTTAAATTATATATACTACAACAGAACATTCGTAAAGTCTGAACAACAACACTGCTATCACTTGGCGGCTGAGGTGAAATCTCTCAGTAGATGGTCGTAATCAGCATACATTTAAAACACCAAGGGACACCAGGAATGGGCTTCACACATTGTACCTATGTGGGGAACCGAACCCGGGCCTTCGTGTGACGAGCGAACGCTTTAACCCCTGGACCACCACACCGCCCCGCAAACATAAATCTTTATGGAAATGATTATACATATAAAAATGAGTAACATTTATGACACAATGGACAAGAAATCAACTGTTTGTTTCATTTGCCCATTGGCTACAATGCAAAGTTAATATCGAGAACCAGACGCCATTCATTTCTGTCACATAAATTGTTGGTGGTAGAAACTGTCACCATAGTTCTAGACTTGTACATGTCTTTTGTGTTCTAAATGTGCAATCATAACAGCTGCACCACATTGAAATATTAGAACACGAGTGTTTGTTACGATGTCTTGCCAGCGTATTCTCCAATTTCTAGTCTACAGACATGTGTGGCACGACATACACAGATGCATAGAATGCTTTTTCTATACAGGAATTCCTTCTGTTCGTTATAACACTCTGGCGGATCACAGTGACCCAATCGATCTAAATATTTATAGAACCCAGTTCAATAGACAGGACAAAGACAAGAATGAACGTTCCCGAATATTTCAACACTGTGTCGTAATCGACATTGAAAGACTGCGTGAAAGATATTGATCCCAAGGTCTGTGATCACAAAAGGACAGGTTGGTTCGTAAACGATCAATAAATCATCATTCAATTCCTGTCGACAACATTATGTATGCAGATTTCCTCGAGAGAGTAGTTTGTATTAGTCATGTCTGCCATGGTGGGGCGGGTAGCCACATAACATGCACAGCGCAGTACATTAGGCCCCTACTACCAACTGACGAGAGGCTAGAGAATGTCAGTGCACATCAATAAATGGACAATGTCCACATCACACGACGGTATTGAAGCATCCATGCAAGGTCTGCCGACTGACTGTAGTGACATATCTGAGTACAGAGTATCCACCATCTCGTGGATAAGCTCAAAAGTCATAAACAAAGCTCAACATGTTAATAAAGCACACACGTCCCTGTCGTGACATTTACATTTGAACCCACTTTAAATAATTCAACACTATGAGATATGAAACGGTTTTTCGTTCAACTGCCCTAATTTATCATCAAATGTAAATCTATTCTGGAATGTTGAACCCGAGTCATGGCCGAGTCGAAATATTTCAGGAAAATGAAAATGAACATGAAATGTTCGCAACTGCAAAAAATTTTATGGAAAAAGCAAGGCAGAAATTATACTCACGTGTCTATGTTCTTCCTTCCCCACACGTGATGGAAGAAAGTTTGTTTCCGACCTGGTTCGTCAATATAATCAACTTAAAGCTGCCCATCATTCTTTTAAACTACAATTAGATGCGCTGCCAAAAATGCTGATGAGTGAGTGAGTGAGTGAGTTAAAATTTAACGTCACCTAGGTAATTTTTCAGCCATATCGTGACAAGTAATGTTTTACATAAACAATAAATAAAAGTTGCTAAATAATCAGTCATCGAAGGACTGTAAAATAACTAGATTATCACAAATGGAGTCTAAAACTAGCATGAACATGAACTGGCGATGAAGCCTCACATATTTATACAGGAATCTTTATTTCGCTTTACTAATCTTTGAAATTTGGAAACTACTCTTACAGTAGTATTGAGATTGATTTAGTGTTCTGAATTAACGTACGGTTTATCTCTGGTACGTCAACAGTTGAAACTATCGAAACTGTTCCGGGTATTATCTACCACGTGGTTGAATGCATACTGAACGAAAAAAGAAACTTCACACGAGTTACTATATGTTCCAAATACATCAGTATAGAAGCAAAGCGTGTTGCTACTGGATACATCTGGTTTATAGACGTAGTGAGCGTACAGTAAACAGGATTAGGCATTACAATATGCTTGGTCCACCGACCACAGACTACAGTAGTATGATGGAGTCACATGTTTATTTCACAGGGACCAGCCATCTGTACTGGAGCTTGTTCAGTACCGCGTAAGCCACCCTCTCGTACTCACCAGAGCAAAGAGAATTGTCTCATTGACTGCATAACATCGGCGGACACAAAATTAGGCAACCTACGCCATTGCTGCACCCACATGGTTCCCAGCTCTTGAACATTCTCGGGTTGACGTCTCTAAGCACGAAGACTTCTTCCAAGAGCATCCTATACGTGTTCAAAGGGATTGAGGTCGGGTGGTCTCGATGGCAACACCATGAGGTCAATACCCGCATTTCGCAGGGCAATAAGCAATCTCCAGATGCAGGTTTTGGTAGATGTTCCCTTACCTGTGTCAGATTCATCAACATAAGGACCTCGGGCACGAAGATGGGCAGCGCGTAAACATTTTCGTGTGGTCTAGGCGGTTACGCTACCCCTAAAAATTTGTAAGGCGTGGCATGATAATTGTGTATCTCTCAAGGATTGTTAACCTGTTGTTTTGTTTCTAATCATCGGCCAATTTTGCTCACTAGTTGGTGGTTGGGCACATGAAATTATGCACACGTGCAGGGTGGCCTTTTTACAAAAGAGAATGTAAGGGGATGCGTCAGTTGAGACCAAGCCATTATGGTATTCGCCGATATACTCAACCAAAAAGGTTTAGCACGCTGGTATATGACATGACAAAAAACATGGGGTACCAAAAATGTACTGTATATTCAAAACCATGTTAGTTTTCCGTTTCTTTTTTCCATCTTACAATCACTCAAACTTGTGTTTATTATTCTCCACAACGCCACTATGACCCCAAAATCAAGAGTGCGGTATTGCTCCAAAAACGTCAATATCGTGTGTGGCCTCCATTGGCTGGATCTACAGCTGTACATCGCCGTCTCATGCTGTTAACAACTGCTCTCAACTCACCAACGTTAATGTTACCCAATTAGCGAATGAGGGCATTTTCAATGTCACGACGGTTATCAACATGGGGGTGATGTTCTCTGACCCTCCTGCCGAGAATGTCCCACACATGCTCTATGGGAAAGAGGTCTGGGGTTCTTGCTGGCCAATGTAGAGGTTCAATGTTGAGTTGCCGAAGAAGTTCTCTTGTTCGAATGGCTGTGTGCGGTCTGGCGTTGTCATGTTGAAACGTACAGCCTGGATTTTGTTTGCATGAATTGGATGACAGTTTGTCTGATGATCTCATCGCAATAACGTTGTGCATTCAGGTTTCCTGGGACAACAATCAAGTCTGTCTTGCCTCCTGCATGGATCCCTGTCCAAACCATGACGCTTCCCCCTCCATAGCTGTCACGTTCGATGAAGTTATTGGCGTCATAACGTTCACCCACTCGACGCCATAGTATGCGTCGTCCATCTGCAAATTCAACACAGAAACATGATTCATCTGTGAATATTGTTTGGTTGACGATCTCTGACATGACCGGTCTGATGTACACGTGTCTGGAGACGTGAAATTGTCCTCCTGTGCACGTTGAAATGACGCGCTACGTGTGTAGTTGTTTGACCAGCATGGTCCCATGGTTGATTTTCAAACTTTTAAAATGTTTTCCCCTTTCAGCAGAATATCTTAGTGGGTATGCAATAAAGCATCGGCCGCGGAATTATTTCCATTGTTTTTTAAACAAGAAAATGTGTTTCACGTGAATTCCACGAAAATCGCAGACAAATGCACGTGGCTTCCATTTCTCTCGTAACACAGCAATTCAACAGGTGTCACAGGTTTACAGCGAGAACATTGGGTATATTTGAAAGGGCAATTTAGTGCAGCATGCTAAACTTATTTGGTTGAGTATATATTAACTACCTTGTACTACCCATTTTCAGTATAATACAGTTCTCTCAGTGTAAGGTTACTTTTGTTGTTAGTATATAAATGTCTGAACACTCACAGGGAAGTCAAGGACATCCATTTCCGAGTGGATTTCGATTGATCTTTATCAAACGGAATCTCTAGGAAGTCAGGTTTAGGTGATATCTGACGGTTGTGTTTATGTGCAGGCATTTGCAATGAACTGACAAACGTAAATAAGTGTCGGTTGCAGATAAGGGAAGACCCATTTCCATTCCCCGAAATCGTCGTGAAAACAAGTTCTACAAGACTAGTAAATGTTACAATGAATCATTTGTAATTACTTATCCTGATAGCATGAGACACACACGCCTTTTCGCCTAATGAATCTTTTGAACATAGATTAAGGCAAGTTTTTCAAAAGTCTCAGTGTATTTTTCTGTGGAACAATGGTATCCTTTAAAGTAGATTTGATAGATATATACTCTCCAAAAAAGAAACGCATCATGAAAATAGCAATTTCATGTAGCAATTAATTAAAACATGATTCAATTTACAAAAGGTTTTGCTCTGTTTATGAGTCCTATTGTGTTATGTTTTGAAACATCACAACAAAACGCACCATCCGTAAAATACTCGCATTTAACAGCATGATTTTCAATTTCGACGTGTACGTGAAAGTTGGGGATCAGATAGTCTCAATGGTGGGCATAAAAGGTTGATCGCTTTCATATGATTATTTACTGTATTTGGAATAGTGTTGATGAACGCAAAATGCCACGTCTAAGTGAAGCCAACCGTCATATCGCCATTGGTTTGCTTCAAGCTGGCCAGTCTGAACGTGCAGTTGCCCGATTCATGAATATTCACCAAAGCACAATTTCACGGCTCTGGTAGAGATATCGCAGGCAGAATGCGGAAACAGATGCCCCTCGTAGTGGGCGACCTCGAGCGACAACTGCGGCGCAGGATCGCTACATCCGGGTACATCAACTGCGTCATCAAACAGCTACGGCGACCAGTACCGCTCGACAAATACCCGGATTGAGGAGACTTTCTGCACAGACCCTCAGGAAAGGGTTGAGAGAGGCTGGTTTACGTGCCAGAGGACCTTATTTTGGCCCTGTGCTTCGACAACAACATCGTCGACATCGAGTTCAATGGTGCACCAACGTTCAGGCCTGGAACCTACCTAATAAGAATCTGGTTCAGTGATGAGTCACGATTTCTATTGGAACGACGCGATGGAAGAATGCGGGTGTACAGACGTCGACGTGAACGTTTAGCCGACGCTTGCGTTCCGCAGGTGGACAGATTCGGCCGGGAAAGTGTTATGATGTGGGGAGCGATCACCTGCCGTAGGAGAAGTGATTTGGTGATGATCCAGGGCAACCTGACAGCTCAACGGTACTGTGACGAAATCCTACGCCCACACCTCCTTCCAATCACTGATCGCCAGAGGGAGTTGTTTCAACAGTACAATGCCAGGCCCCACACAGCACGTCACACTAGAGACTTCCTCCAGAACCACAACATCAATGTGCTCCCCTGGCCCTCAAGATCACCGGACTTAAACCCGATCGAACATCTGTGGGATGCCCTGGACAGACGGGTGCGACGCCGTAACCCTCAGCCCCAGACACTTCAGCAACTCGCACAGGCACTACAGGCAGAGTGGGCTGCGATTGGGCAACACGAGATTCTGAGACTTATTCGTTCGATGCCGAGGCGATGCCGTGCAGTTCTGGATGCCCACGGTGGTCACACGAGGTATTGACTTCAGCGCCACCACACGTCTCCATGTGACACTCAAACTGACTTTCCTCGAATTGGTGCCAAAGACGGATAAGACTGCATTCCCAGTGTGCAATTTCGCTATATTTCATTTACTCATGACGCCTACAAGATGTTTCAAAATATATATAAAAACACAGTTGAAATTCCTATATGCGTTTCTTTTGTGGGAGAGTATATATTACTAGAGAACATTTGGAAAGTCTAACAACAGTGGTGTCATTTGACGGCTGAGGTGAACATATCTCAGTAGATGGTCGTGATCATTTAAAACTGAAGGTTAAATATGCACATCTATGCATAACTCTGTGTTCCATTAATACGTGCATATATTGTGTGGGAATGTCACTGGTTGGTCACACAGTATACGGCACTGGGAAATGGCGGGACACTGTTACACTTCACACCCTCGAGTCAGATGCTTCTCATGCCCTCACAGTGCCAGGTACACCTTTAGTTTGCAATACAGTGCGTTATAGATAAAACGATCCACACACATGGGATATTTGAGTTCATCCTATCACTGTCAATTCAGTGGTTAAAAAACACGGCATTGAAAATTTCAAAAGTGAGAGCAGAAGTCAATTGTAATGTTACCAATAGTCAAAACAATTTCAAAGGGGAGAATGTATTACAGTTGATATAAAGGAAGATTCAAACATGGTAAACAACTAACATAACAACTAACTCGACTGATGCCAGCTTTTTTAGCAAAGAATATGTATACACATTCACGTTCACCTACAAAGAATGTGTTTCAGTACGCAAAAACAACTAAGCCGGGTATCTTTGGACAAGACGTGTCTTTCTTGTGTAAGACCAATAAATCATTATTATATTACAATCAGCGCTGACGAGAATCGTGAATGTAACCAAGCACGTATGCATTAAGTAGCTTGCAAATGTCATTTATGTCATGTGTGACTCATACACCTTCTCTGTGTGAAGGCAGTTAAGCTGATAACTACCATATAAGGAAATGTACCTCGCTCAACAGGCGATGTGGTCTGACAACTGCACACAGCATTATGCACGCCACTACATAGAGTATTTACTGAGATCAATCGATTCACAGGCCAGCCACCAATCTGACTAAAGTCAACGGGGTCTACACAGTATTCTACAAATTAATGAACTGTTATAGACATTATGTCGCTGCCATGAAATTATACTTGGCTCCACGAAGATTAATTAATGAAAACTAGTTCCTGAAATAGAAGCTTATATTTCAAAACAAATGTAAATGTACTTTCAAATGTTAAAAGTGTGTCCTTATTTCGTAGAAAATGAACATGAATCATCATCCGCGCAAAGTATATGGTAACATTCATACTGAAACAGTTTGGGAGATGTTGCAAACCTTAATGAAAATAGGCATAAGCTTTTGGAATGAATGATATGGTCCGAAACAACACATAACGCATAGCTATAATATGATAATGATAATGATAATAACCTGTCAAGCCATTGTCCGGAATTAAATGGTTCGAAACAAAACACATTGCATGGCTATAAAATAATCATGATAATAACAATAACGTGTCAAAGACACATAGTGACAGGGTAACTTTCCCGGCACTCTAAGACCCAAACTGTGATAGTTTGTTTAGCATGTATTGCAATACAGACATACAGGAATAGGTGACGGGGTATTGGGTTTTCAGCATGAACCAACTGTTACTGAATCCATGTATCTCTACTCGATGTCATCATCCAAAATCACGAAACGTTTGTGAATCTTCGTTCAACATAGGAACTATCCCCCCAAATCATGCACAGTTACCCTTTCTTCACATATTAAGTTATCTCGCACGCATCTGTCTCTCACTTCAGTAACAAATTGTAATATTTTTAGCAGAAAGGACTTTTTATGTTTCCATAGTTCCCCTAAACGACAATATGGATAATAAATGCCGAATTAAGTCAAAATGAGTCGAATTTTGTGTCATGATTCTTATGAATACACTTTCATTCATTTACAACCTCTAAAACATGAATTCTGAGCAAAACTACAATATTCTCGCCCATAGGCGAGCGGGTTTAAATGTTTCATTATCAAATATTCATGACAACTGCATGTTTAATTTTTTTCAGATCCTTTTGTCAGAAAGTGCCCACAGTGCGGAGAGTTTCTGGATTTTTGTGAGTCCCGAATTAAATTGTGACGTGTTTCATCAAATATGCTTATACATTCAGCCGTAAATAGCTACAATACTAATGCTGCATCTTGAGACAATGTTCATGCATTCACTAAGTCTTAAATGTATGTCCAAATTGTTACTTGATGATTCCCAAGTTGAATCAAAAACGTTAACCGGAAACATCAGGTAAGGAAACTAGCTGTGCAACTAACAAATCACAAAGTAATATGATGTTAGTGTCAGTACAAACCCAGTGTAATACAAGAGCAGGGATTATAGCAATGAAGTCAGTGATGGTGATATTCACCTCTGCGACACAGCAATCCAAATTGCAACTAGGGCTGGACAGAGAGTAAAACAGGCTATAGCAGTTTTCAGGGTATGGAGTGATCCCCCACATTGCAGGTATCCGTGAGATGTAATGTGCGACAAGAGGCAATAGATAACCTTCTATACACAGCATTGAGTTGCTTGAACAATCTCAAGTATTCTGTGCATCTGAGATTTCTAGTACAGTCCAGCACAGTCTAAATATAGTACAATTCTAATATAGCACACCACTTTACCTACATTTCTCTACAGATATACAATGTACAACAGGTGAGGCATAGTTACAAATCGTATAACACTGCCTCATAACAAAGTAGCTTACGTCACTTCAAATGTTGCATGTATCGTTAAGTGATTCTCGGGAAAACATCTCTTAAGGGGTACATTGGTGTGAAAGGTTTAGGCTGAGTTAACACATGATCCAGTGTGTGCCTTACTGATCTTAATGACAAATAATGGTTGTGTTTTCACATTCAGTATAGAACTGATGTCATTTCATTCCCCAGACATGACAGATCTCCATAGATAGTCGGCATAAACCCCTCTCATCACAGCTTGACAACGACATGCAAACATTCTGATGATTATTGAATACGTTTATAAAGAGCATATTGTGTTCTGGACACCTTCACCAGTCACACACAAATACACCGTGTAAACACTGAATAGAGGCGATCAAACTTCTACTGTAGAGAACACTGTACATGAATATACTTTGTCACAAACTGTATGACATCACAAAAATAACAAACTGAAAGGATTTGTCACTTCAACAAAGAGGGAAAGAAACAGCAGTTTGTAAAACCCGTATATTCTGGAACTGTTCTGTATGTCACAACAGATATTGTATTTATGCCCCAGATGTATAACAGCCCAGATGTCAACAGACGACACGGGGGTTGTTCATACAGATTCATACTGGGTCTGTGCTTGGATTTGTTGTTCTTATACTCGACAACACCATTACACACTAACATTGACTGACGTTTTCCTCTTAAAAGTAGTGTCATACTTCAATACATTAAAATGGAGGTGAGGTATAGACACCAACACAAGGCTCAACAGGACGTAGAATACTGAGATGACCTGTACTTTGAGCCCGTTTGAAACTGTCCGTGTTATACGAATTCCGAAACCAATACATCAGTTTGCAAAGAAATGTAAATTACACTTGATGGTAAGGGACTGTTAATGTCGCTTCATGCTATCAATATTTCGGGAAAGAGAAACAGAAAATATATAACGGGTTAACTTTTTCCTTCTACTCGTGCTAAGAATGTCTATATATACTGTCCCTATTAAGAAACGCATATGTGATAGTGATATATGACATTTCAAATATTTTTCACAATTAGTGTTTGAATGTTTTGACTCTTTTATTTGAGCCTTTAGAATGCTGGCTTGTGTACATGGAACAAAAAAAGGTATCTTCAGAAAAATGTAATGGATGTTTACGTTCGAAAGGGTAAACTTGAATGAATATGTCATGGAGAAAAAGTGGTCGGCCGTGTGCACGTGCAGTTCTTGGAATTGTGAGATGCAAAATTGCCTACATCAAGCCGCTTTTCTTTTAGACGATCATTGTTATTTTCTAGCTAATGAAAGAATATTGTTATGCCGCGACTCACTGCTGTAAATCAAAACATTGCCATTGAAGGCTGCGCAGTGTAGTGCAGATAGTTGCTTCCGGGTACTTCATTTGCGGAGTCGAACTGTCCTAGCAACTGTAGCTGCAAGTGTAGTGCCTGGTTTGAGGGGTGTCGGCGCAAACCATTCGTAATCGTTTACGAGGAGCTGGACTGCGAGCCAGATACTGCTACATCGACGTTGACGGGTCCAGTGGTCAGTTCAGCGACGTTGACGGGTCCAGTGGTCAGTTCAGCGACAGTGACGGGTCCAGTGGTCAGTTCAGCGACGTTGACGGGTCCAGTGGTCAGTTCAGCGACGTTGACGGGTCCAGTGGTCAGTTCAGCGACAGTGATGGGTCCAGTGGTCGGTTCAGCGACGTTGACGGGTCCAATGGTCAGTTCAGCGACGGTGACGGGTCCAGTGGTCAGTTCAGCGACGTTGAGGGTCCAGTGGTCAGTTCAGCGACGAATCATGCTTTCTGCTTCAGTGCCTTGGCAGAAGAGCACGTGTCGATCGACGCCGAAATAAACGTTTTTCCTAGAATTGTGTCGCCAAGGTTACCCGATATGGTTATGGGAGTGCTATGCTGTGGGGAACCATGATATCATACACAGCTATTCGGTACAGAGACAAGATCGTAAGGATTCACATAGTTCCGATCATTGACAGCCAGACGGAGTTGTTCCAGCAAGATAATGCCAGGCCTCACACAGCCATTGTTCAGTAGTCAGTATATTCAGAATGAAAACATTACAGTGCATCCGTGGCCTTCCAAATCCCCATCAAGCATTTGTGGGATGACCTCGACCGACGCTTACGTGAACGTCAACCGCCGCCCCTATTGTCACAGGCATTGCAAGAGGAATGGACCATAATTCCACACGGACGAATTCAAAGACTCTATTTAGTCCATGCCGAGACGGTGCAGAACTAATATAATATATATTTCTTAAGCAATACATGGTAACACGTCAGTTATTTGATCTTCTATACTGTGAAATTTTGCTGCAAGTGATCCAGAATTACATGTGTTATCTAAAGTTAGCAGATTAAATACCTATGCGGTCTTTTGGGGTAAAGTATAGTTGTCTTGGTTGTTTTGTGTCAGTTCAAGATAAATGTTTGCCAAGCTTGTCAACAAGGGTGAAGGATAACAGTGATGTTTCGTCTACACTTTTATTGTACGTTTTACACAATAAGCTTAAGTGAGTGAGTGAAGTTATTCAGGAGACTATTCAGGACAATGCAATATGCAACCGGGCTGTAGTCACAGACAACTGAAGATCGATCAGCAAACAAGCGACCAAAGGACTTACTTGCTACTCTCATGGACCCAAGAGGGAGCTACGCAATCCCTTCGTGTTGCCAAGAGCATTTATCATTCAAAACTGTGTTCCACAGGAGATACTGCTTGTGTGAGATCAGTGGATTTTGCCCAATGCCCTGACATCATCATTTACATAACTCACAATGCTAAGACGTCAAAAACCTGACGTCACAATGATATGCCATCGCTTCACTGCAAGTTTAATAGCAGTACCGTTTTCAGAGATGTACGCTTCTAGGGAACCTAATGAAGAGTGATTTTTTATGATAAATAGAATCTCACCCTCGTGTCTTCTGATATCAAATATATCAACGTTCGACAAATATATCAACACTCGACAAGCCTCGGAAATTTGTAACTGTATCAACTCGTGGTGATATATTTGATATCAATCTACACTCGGGTGAGATTCTCTCTATATATTTACCACTCTTAATAGTATAACACTATGTCCATGTTGAGAGCATTTCAAGTATAATTCACGTAGAAAGGGGGTATTTGACCGCTGCATACAGGTTCGCTGATTCTTACTGGCCAGAGACCACATCGGTGTTAAACCCGTCAAGGCCATTAAACATTTTATTACGTGGATTCAATGTGTACTGTTTAAAGACGTGTCAAAGTGCAACACAACTGCCATTAAGGCTAAAGTGCACCAAAATGTTCCGACATGTATTTCACCCCTTTGATACTAAGTCAATGCTACAAGAGTTAAGTACCACATTTCAATAACCCGCGGGGTATTTTTCTCAAACTAATGTATATATGAAATTTTTTTTAAAATGTTAATCTCCTTTCAGATATCGACTATAAGCCCGTAAACAAATGTAAATATCTTTCAAATTAGAAATCAGATTCCGGAACGTAAAGAGAAAATATAACATGCATAAATAGCAATGAAATAAATCATTCAAATGTGAGGACCTTTTGATTTTTATACATGGCGGTGTTAAACAGTTTTCTGCAGTGCAGTAGTTTATATTCTTCCCATCAAAATTTTAGATTTAGTTAAAACACTCAGTATATGTTATGCATATATATGTGGTTACATCGAAGTTTGATTTCTCCACTAACTTGGGCGAGCCAACTGCAAACTTTATGCAAATGAATTGCACGAAAATCATTCATCAAATTGCTGAAAAACATATCAGTACTACAAGGGGGTATGCACATTAAATGAACCCCGAGAACAAGAAGGGTTGGTTTCTACGGTAGTCTACGTTAACGCACACCACGCACCGCACGTGCATTTTTTTCACTGTTCCAACTACTGCGCGTACCCCCTTGTAATACAAACCAATAATAGCGATTTGAAACTATGATCGTTTGTTAAACAACTTTTATCCTAAGTGGAGATTTACAAGTTCAACTGGCAAGGGAAGATTATGAGGATTCGCAATCTCAATTTCACGTTATTTGATTTACGTTTCTGTTTAAAGTGACATTCATCGGTACGTTTTCACTGCAAACAGACTATATTCGTGGCCGTTCTGTATCTGGACTGGAAAATGTCTATAAGGCTGGTTGTATCGATGTAAAAACCATTTCGGTGAATCAGGTGAATACTGAGTCAGTACAAAGTGAGGTGAGGTGAAATTTGGTTTCACGTCGTGCTTGAGAATATTTCGCTCATATGACGACGTGCATGCGTGTGTATGTGTATGTGCGGCTGTTTGTACTAGCCCAGACTGAAGCTGTTTTTTTTTATAGTGCTAGCTCACTGAGATACCATGCCGAAGTGAAGCATGACTACCCCACTCAGACACATTATACTGACTCCGAGTCGACCAGTCCTTGTTGTACCCATTAATGCCGAGCGCCAGGCATGGACCAACAAGTACCATATCTTAACGTCTTTTGGTATGACGCGGTCGGGGATCAGTACAAAGAGTGAATATATATAGATAAATATGTTTATATCTATGCAACGATGTCCGTTTAAAATGTTGTTCATTTGAAGGTTGTTGATCTTAGAAATTCATGTTCCCGTCAGATTAATAAAACATTCATCATGGAGATGCATTTGGATTTGCCGCTTTCGGTGTATTAAAAGACGTGGTACCCTTCGTGTTTCCCTGGAATTTTTAGCAATTTTTACGATGACACAGATTGACACGCACTTCAACAACGAATATACATCAACGATGATGCTGGGTAACATTAAAGATCGGGCAGTACAAGCATGAACAAACTAAACCTTTCGACTTTGCCAATGTTCGCGTACACACACAGATCAAAGTGGAGTCGGATAGTGGGGTGACTTCATGTTGCATGTATAAAATAGTTTGAACTGGACGTCCATGAATCATTACATCCGCAAAACGAGGACCCAGTAACGCTAAAAGCAGTAAGAGGAAAAACAAGCAGTGTAATGCTAAACCCAGACGTTGATTCATACGTTAATGTGGCGTCCGTGAACTGGACATCACACGTCTGTATAGAATAAGGTTAACAGCTAATAGAATTAAGGCCATATGTGTGTATCAATGCCAAATTACTCAAACCTCAAACTCGATATTTCTTTGAGTAGTAAGCCTTAAGCTGGTTAATCTACCTTTTCGCAAAAACAGGAAAATATAATGTAGGGTGTTTAGGAATCTTCTGGGACAGTTGTGATATATTTGGCACAATGTACACTAACGGGCAAAAGAAATAATACCAAAACTGAACTTGTTTATTTGGACTCGAACTCAAGTTTTGTAGGTAGTTATGCCTTTAAAACAATCGCCACAACGCTTCTCTAACATTTGTAATGAAACAA
This sequence comes from Haliotis rubra, assembly GCF_003918875.1. Taxonomy (NCBI): domain Eukaryota; kingdom Metazoa; phylum Mollusca; class Gastropoda; order Lepetellida; family Haliotidae; genus Haliotis; species Haliotis rubra. The sequence continues at coordinate 203,395 of NW_025764898.1, read as the reverse complement.
TGTTGTGTTTGGGCGAACAGTACCACTGCAACAGGTCGTGAAGCACGAAAATCTCGTGTACGGATTGCATAAAGAACGTGCATCTTTGGGGTATAAGAGTGCACACAAACCTTCCTCGACATCAGACCTTCAGGTCAACTTCAGCGACCATGCCCCGATTATCGCAGGCTGTACAGGTCTAACCATCACGAGGCTGGTGACCCGCTACAGGCAAACAGAGCGCGGACAGCAGACAGGCCCAGAAGTGGAAGACCTCGCGTCACCGCCCACAACGAAGACCGCTACTTACATATCCTGCACCTGAGAAACCGTTTCCTACCTGTGACGTCATGAGCAGCGACTGGGTTTGGACATTTTATCAGTCAACCAACATCAGCGCGACGACTCAGACAATACGGTATCCGCGCCTACAGACCCTACCGTGGTGTACGGCTGACGCTTCAACATCGACGTCAACGTCTTCGATGGGCATGCACGGTTCGCCAGTGGCAAACGAGACAGTGGCAAAGAGTGATGTTCTCAGACGAAAGCAGGTTCCAGCTGTTCAGGAATGATGGCAGGGCTCGTGTCTACAGACGCCGCGGAGAGCGTGTGCAACGTTGCTGTATACAGGAAGTGGAACCTTTTGGTGGCGCAGTAGTCATGGTTTGGGGCGGCATATGTGACGAAATGAAGACAGATCTGGTGGCGGTGGGTGGTAGTCTCACTCCTCAGCGATACATTGATCAAATTATGCGTCCGGTTGTGCTACCATTCCTACGTCAACGCCGTAACCGGATCATGTTCCATCAGGACAACCTACGTCCTCATACAGCACGTATAGTCATGGATTGTCTACAGAGAAACAATGTATAGATGCTTCCTTGGCCCTCCAGGGCCTAGATTTTCAAAGCTCTCATAGTGCTAAGATAGTCGTAAGTGCCATACATTAACGCTAACTTACGACTATCTTAGCGCTAAGAGAGCATCGAAAATCTATGTCCAGGTCACCTGACATGTCGCCAATTGAACACTTGTGAGACCATTTGGATCGTCAGATTCGTGCTAGAACCTTTGTTCCTGGAAACCGACGTCAGCTTGTCCAAGCCCTTCAAGAGAAATGGCAAAAGGATCCCTGACCCAAGGTATACGGCGTCTGACGTTCTCAGCACGTCGTAGAGTTAGAGGTTGCATTGATGCCCATGGTGGACATACCAGATACTGACCACGTGGGTTGTTTTGTTTACATCTGTGATCGAATACTGGACACTTCATTCATTCATTTATACACTAACTCAATGGACTTGTTATTGTTGCTACTCCAATGAAATGACTGAGTACATGTTCCCCATACACCTATTATTTTAAATTCACTCTCCTTTTCCACAATAGTGGTTTGTCGTGTTGTAATATCAGTGATTTCGACTTGGTATCCTTTCTTTAGCCCGTTAGTTTAGAACATTCTGGAAGATTTGTAAGACCATATATAGGGCAGGTGCATGCCTTCGTCAACTCCCATTACAGTGTTGTATGTATGGGTCGGTTTCCAAACTGAAACAATACGTTCATCCGAACACCTACGAGATTTCAGAAACACAGAACAAACAGAAAAGAAACTACTATTTTAACATCAAGATGGTTTGCAAATCAATACACAATAATTATTTTAAAGTTATCTCAATAGCAACAAACAACAGAGTGGAAGTACAGAGTTACATATTCTATGTTGGTGTAAAGGGCAGTAAAGTTGGTGTTATTAATATTCCCCCCCAGTAAACTGAAACAAGACCTAGACCGGATACCTTGGGTTGCATTACGATCATCACATCACGTCTTGCTGGAGGCAAGCTCTTACCCCCGTATATAGTCTTTAACATCTTCTAGAGATGTCAATACTATGTCAGTGATGAGCACAGCGTGGTGCTCCGTGTAAATTTGCTAACACACATTACACTGGAGATTCCCAGTCTACACCGATCTGGGAGGATCGATCACTGTTGCTGCAGGGCGAACATCACTGACCTTGGGCTGGTACAACTCCTATATACAATACTGCTATAGTGGATGGAGAATGTGCACACAAATATCCTCTAAATCAGGATAATTAGGCGCCTGTCACACGATTCATCTGCTTGTTGTGAATCCTTTCAGTGTCATATTGCACCGGAATTATTAATGTCCTACCTAAATAGCTTTGATAACCAGGGTAACCGAGTGTGGTCATATTTCAGCCAACACTGACCAGGTCTCCAAGTCTGACCATCAGATCCACAAGTCGCCTCAATGGACCAACATTGTTTACCCGAAATCTGTTTAATTAACTCTGTTGTAGTTCTGAAAGAATAGAGATAAATATATAATTAACAAAATGGAAATTCATGCAAAACAAGGTAGGATTATATTAAAGCATCTTTACCGATGAGTTTAACAAAAGAATCAGCCGACATAGAGTGATTGACACGATGAGCATCGATCAACATAATCGGAATATAGTAACATGCATCAGATCAGTCCAAGCCAGACTAGCCATCACCTGCATGGGTTGATGGAAACCTTGTCTGAATCTTCACGGATCTGCAGGTGACAGAGCAAGGCTATAATGTTTTTCGTCAATGTAATGAGGGACCAAGTCATGTACCATGATCAAGTTGCATTATTACAGTGATTACCTATTGAAGTGTCTGAGAAATTGTCATATGCCCCTTTCGGTGCCAAGATCTGGAGATCTATTTTTAATCTTCCATACAAGCTTTAAATGTATACACTGTTATTTTCTCAGACATTTGGGTTGATTTAGGTGATTATAAATCCGGATCATCTGGGATATTAATATTATGGATATATACCCCGCAACATTTACCCTGACAGGCATTGGAAGAAAGTATCATCGTCAAAAATGTTTCCAGAGAGTAAAGATAGGGTAAGATTATAAAGTTCAGAAAATCCAACAGACAATGTGAGATATTTCTAAATGTTACATGTTTGTTTACTGAAATATCATGCCGTTTATTTCTATGGGGGAAGGAAGCCAGAAGTCATGCAGACCACCCTCAAAACTTACTGTTACATGTATGGTGAAGATAAACGTTCGCAAATAATCAGAGCGAAACGGGATTCGTACTACCCACGAGATATTTTGGCATGCCCATTGAACGAAACGAATCTAGCGGTTTAGATGACAGGGCGACACGTAGCTATCAAAAAATTATTGTACACAAAATCACTTTCAATGGAATAAATTCTTGGCAATGATAAGACAGGTCAGATATCTAACGATTGCATTATACTATACCATATGAGTTGACCTTTCAAGTTTCACTGTGAAAAGATGTCCGTGATACCAACATAATCATTACACCAACTTTGCATATAACATTCATGTTGCACACGCGGACTGTATGTTTCGATCATGCCCAAAGGAAGTTGAAATCTCATTGAAACAGCGGCCATCGTTCAGAGTGACAGCTCAATGCTGATAAATACATCAGAAACTTGTTTCGTTAGTCAGTTCATCTCGCTGCTAATCAGACAGCAAAGGCGTATCTCCGTGGAAAGGTAAACTTTATATTTGAACAACGCCAAAATGAACCACATATTTATGTCACTCGCAGTTTGTTGTTATTTTCAATGACAATGAGGTAAGACATAACATAACCCTGATTTGTTTGTATTCATTTCAGGACAGCGATGGACGTTTACATCATACTAAGCGTTGTACTTACGTTGTTGTCATCACAAGATATTTTATAGTTGGCTTTAATTAAACATTAAAGTGCCTTACACAGTGTGTTCACACTGAACAACTTTCTTTGTTGTAGCAATTGGTGTGTGAAGTTACGTGATATTTGCCCGAGTCCCCGTTAATGTGTAAGAAAGTTGACTTTCGTGTGTGGTGCAACAGTTCTCAAGCGTTTTCTGACACCAAGCGTCTGCCAATCAAATCAGGATTTTCTAACACATCGAAATTCAAACCGACGTTATAGTTTGTTCCACTCTACGGTTAGACGGAGTATTTTCGATGTTAGATACTAAGGACCTATTATCAACCTTCATGTTTCATATGTCTTAACGTTTGTGTTTGTATTTCTTGTTTACTGAATTGTCATCATGCCATTGTTGTCTGGCAGGAACTGTACTGCCCTCTTCGTCTGTCCACTGTTTATTGTACTTACTGCTGAAATTAACATTTTGATTGAGGAATTTTAAGATTCAGTTACTGTGATTACTTTTATGTTTGTAAACCATACAAAATATCATATCGAGAAGAAGATGTTGGCTTGAGGCGTTGCCCCAAAAAATGAAAGGTGATTTTTATTGTTTCTTTATTCTTTGTTAGTACCAAATATTAAATGGTATTTGTTGGTATGTTTTACAGCGGAACATTGCTTGGAGGAACAACAATGTTTGAACTGCTCAAGTACAACAACACACTGCAGTACAGAGTGTTTTCCTGGGTATTTCGGCCTTAAATGCATCTTGCCTTTCGGTGAGAACTGTAAACACAGTAAATGTAGTCAGACAACCATTGGTACCTATAGGTGCTCTGATGGTTGTGTAACTGGTTACCACGGCTCTCAGTGCAAAATTCCCTGCACAAGGCCGAAGGGAGACTGTACAAAATGCCCTCAAGGATGTGATGGAACGTTCTGCAATCTGACATCATCTTGTGTTTCTGGATGCCAAGACCAATACTATGGGTCCAAGTGCAAGACTTGTTCACCCAGATGTCAACATTGTAACAGGATAACAGGCAGATGTGATGAGTGTCATGATCCATATCATGGCCTGGACTGTGAATGCACATGTGAACATTCAACTGATTGTGTACAGACATGCGCACCTGGATTGTATGGAAGTTTGTGTTCCAAAAGATGCTTCAAAAACTGTCTAGTTTACCCTGCAAGCAATAACGCTTTGACAAGTAACAGCTCCTACCTGTGCCTTTCTGAATGTCAAAGAAATAGTGGCGAGTGTATCAACGGTTGTGTAGATGGCTGGTCTGGTCCAAACTGTTCCTCTCAGGTTCAGTGTAACTCAAACTGTTTGGGTTGTAATAAAACAGGTGCTTGTGTTGAAGGGTGCTCACGTGGTTACTTTGGTGAGGACTGCAAGCCTTGTTCTAAGACCTGTTACAATCACACATGTCACCCTGAGAGCGGGTCTTGTGTCAGTGGGTGTACCGGGGACAGTATGGACAATTCTGTAAACTCTCCTGTACAAACTGTCTGGATGGTGCCTGTGATGCTAGCACTGGAATATGTGATAAAGGTAAATATTTACTTGATGAATTAAGGAAGAGTTAGACATATCTATTCTGGGATTAATGTACATGACGTCATAAGACGTTATTTGTGGGGAAGCTCTTCTGTGCAAAATGTTGCCAGCTTCAAACTGTACTGATGAAAAACATGCAGGGAAATATAATGCAATTTGAATAATTAAAACAAACTATTTCATAATGGTAGACAGCAGACATACCGACTGTACTGTATGTTTGACGGCAAAAGGTTCCCATAACCATAGTCGGACGGGAATTCTGATAGTGATACCATTCTACACGTAATCCGTGTTTCACAAGAGCGGCCAAACACAGTAGTTTTAAGGGCAATGTCTTTGAAAAACTCGCATTTGATAACAAAAACAGGTAGATATGTAACAGTCGTTCAGAAGATTCATGTTATTGTTGTATATTTCGTGAATAAGTTATATCAATGCTTTGCTTTAGAGACCACCTGGAGCACTTTGACTGTGATATCAACAGGAATGTTTGCATCGTGTATACTTCTGATTGGTGCGATAGTGGGTGTCTTCCTTTTCCGTCGTTGCCGCAAAAGATCCTCAACAGAAAGGTTGGTGTTTTAATCTCTATTTTACAAGTAACTGTTAAGTATACTCAACACTTTTTGTCACGTCACTAATCGTTGAAAGTCGCTTTTAGGTTAATGTCATGTTTATGTACAACTAGTACAAAATTGTCAGGCGACTTCTGAGATGACTCTATCAGCCTATCAAGTCTATCGATATGATCAATTCCAAACAGTTTACGTACAAATATGTGGAAATTATCTGTCAATCTGATTCAGGTTGAAGTTATGACTTGTGGACTATCTCAGCGTTTTGCAATAGATGAAAGCGAAATATAAACGTAATTTTACACACCAACTTAACAGAATCAATGTAACTCAGAACTCAGGCTCACTAATCACAGGTACCGTGTAGAAGTAGACAGAGTTGGGACTTTGATATTAATGTTTCACACACGGACTGTATGTTTATATCATGGCCAAAGGAAGTTGAAACCTCATTGAAACAGCGACCATCGTTCAGAGTGACAGCTCAGTGTTGATAAATACATCAGAAACCTGTTTCGTTAGTCAGTTCATTTCACTGCTGATCAGGCAGCAAAGTCGTATCTCCGTGGAAGGTAAGTTTTTTATTTGAACAACACCAATCAACCACATGTTTATGTCACTCGCAACGTATTGTTAATTTAAATCACAATGAGGTTAGACATAATATAATCCCTCTTTTTATGTTCATTTCAGGACAGCGATGAACATTCACGTCATACTAAGCGTTGTGCTTACGTTGTTGTCGACACACGGTAATTTTTGTTGTTGACGTTATAAGCAGTAATATCATTCTTTACACAGTGTGTTTCGACTGAACAGCATTCATTGTTGTAGCAAAGATAGATGCTATTGGCGTGTGAAGTTACGTTTGGTTTGTCCCAGCCCCCGGTAATGTGTAAAAAAGTTGACTTTCGTGAGTGGGGCAACTGTTCTCAAGCGTTTACTGACACCAAACTAATGCAATGAATTTCGAACCGGCGTCATAGTTTGTTCCACTCTACAGTCAGTTAGAATAAGTATTTTCGTTGTTCGGATACTGAGGACCTATTATCAACCTTCATGTTTCATATGTCTTCTCATTTGTGTTTTGTATTTCTTGTTTTCTGAATAGTCATCATGCCATTGTAGTCTGGCAGGAACTGTACTGCCCTCTTCGTCTGTCTACTCTTTACTGTACTTACTGCTGAAATTAACATTATTTTTACCATTTTAATTGAGGGATTTTAAGATTCAATTACTGTAGTTACTTCTGTGATTGTAAATTATTATAATAACTCCATATCATTTCGAGAAGAAGATGTTCCTTAAAGGTGTTGCTAAAAAAACGAAAAGGTGAATATTTATACAATTTGTTTCTTTATCCTATGTCAGTACCAAATACTAAATGGTATTTGTTGTTATGTTTTGCAGCTGAACATTGCTTGGATGGCCAAAAATGTTCGAACTGCACAAGTACAACAACATACTGCACTTCAGAGTGCTTTCCTGGGTATTTCGGCCTCAAATGCATCCTGCCTTGTGGTAAGAACTGCAAACACAGTAAATGTAATCAGGCGCTGCGTGGTACTTATAATTGCTCAGGCGGTTGTGTACCTGGTTTCTATGGTACTCAATGCGACGCCGCGTGCACTCGTCCGGAGGAAAAGTGCACAAGATGTCCTCAAGAATGTGATGGAACGTTCTGCCATCTGGCATCATCTTGTGTTTCTGGATGTCATGACCAATACTATGGGACCAACTGCAAGGATTGTTCACCCAGATGTCGACATTGTAACAGGATAACAGGCAGATGTGATGTGTGTCATGATCCATATCATGGCCTGGATTGTGAATACTCATGTGAACATTCTTCAACAACTGATTGTATACAGACATGCGCACCTGGATTGTATGGAAGTACGTGTTCCAAAAGATGCAGCAAAAACTGTCTAGTTTACCCTGCAAGCAATACCACTTTGACAAGTAACAGTTCCACCTCGTGCATATCTGAATGTCAAAGATACAGTGGAGAGTGTATCAACGGTTGTGTAGATGGCTGGTCTGGCCCACACTGTTCCTCTCAGGTCAAGTGTAACTCAAACTGTTTGGGTTGTAATGAAACAGGTGCTTGTGTTGAAGGATGCTCACCTGGCTACTTTGGAGAAGACTGCAAGCCTTGTTCTAAGACCTGTTACAATAACACATGTCACCCAGAGAGTGGGTCTTGTGTCAGTGGGTGTATCCGGGGACAGTATGGACAATTCTGTAAACAGTCCTGTACTACCTGTCCTGGAGGTGTCTGTGATGCTAGTACTGGAATATGCGCTGAAGGTAAATGTTTAATTAGATGAGTTGAGAAAGAGTAAGACATATCTACTCCGGGATTAGTGTACTAGACGTCATAAGACGTCATTTGTGTGCAAACTGTACTGATAAGAACACCTCCTTTGTGTTGTTGAGAGCTAAGGGTCTTTAAATGTTGTCCACTGCAGTCTGTACTGATGACAGTTGTTTTACAGGATCAGGTCTTCTAAAATGTCGCATTTGATAATAGAAACATGCTCTTCATTAGTCAGAATCGTATACTGACTTTAATTTTATTAGCATTTCTTGCGTCTTCGAAAATATTTGTGTCGCCTTTTTTTGTATAGTGTGATCACATGGTGAAGTTTTTTAGAACCATACCATCTGTAATTTTGACTCAGTGATATTGACACGGGTTTTTTTTCACGGATAACTTATAATCAATTCCATACCATATTCGTCAGTAGGCCAAGTATTAATGATTTTGACTTCAACCACCCGCTATTACAGCTATACTATAATCCGTATGTTTCAGAGACCACTTGGAGCACCATGACTGTTGTATCAACAGGAATGTTCGCATCGTGTATACTTCTGATCTGTGCGATAGTTGGTGTCTTCCTTTTCCGCCGTTGCTGCCAAAGATCCTCAACAGAAAGGTTGGTGTTTTAATCTCTATTTTGCAAAAAAGTGTTAAGTATACTGAACATTATTTGTCACGTGACTAATCGTTGAAAGTTGCTGTTGTGTACAACTAGTACAAATAGAGTTAATTTGTCATGACGACTGCTGAGATGACTCTATCAGCCTATCAAGTCTATTGATATGATCAATTCCGACCAGTTTACTTTCAATATGTTGAAATTATCTCTCAATCTGATTTAGGTTGAAGTTATCACTTGTTGACTAACTGAGCATTTTGCAACAGATGAAAGCGAAACATGAACGCAATATTACACACTAACAGAATCAATGTAACTCAGGCTTACTGATCACAGGTAACGTGTAGAAGTGGACGGAGGTGGGACTTTGATATTATATAACTCTTGCGTACATTTCCAGGGACAATCAAGGAGATGAGTCGACACATACTGAGATATCAAGGCCAGTGGAAACATCAGAGTACTATGCAATGCATCGATACTGGAAAATAGACGATTACGACGAAGTATCTCACCCGCAAGATGAGCAACAAGAGCGGGCAGAGTCAGAAGATTATGATGGAGTATCGCAGCGGCATGGGCAGCACCCAGGACCGGCAGTGGAAGAAGATTACGATGACGTATCGCAGCAGTATGGGCAGCACCAAGGACCGGCAGTAGAGGAAGATTACGATGAGGTATCGCAGCAGTATGGGCAGCACCAAGGATCGGCAGTGGAGGAAGATTACAATGGAGTATCGCAGCGGCATGGGCAGCACCAAGGACCGGCAGTGGAGGAAGATTACGAGGAAGTGGCTCAGTCGCATGGTCAGCAGCAAAGACCTGTTTTCGCGGATTCTTTTTCTGGACCACCTGACGTCGAAGTCAACACTAATAGTGATCCCGCACTTCCTCTTGTGACGAACAACATTCCAGGGGCACTTAACACCAAAGACCATTGTGGTGATACATCAAGCAGCTCAGCAAGTGCTTCCCAGTCATACACTCCCTTAGTGAGGGACATTTTTATCGATGATCCAGAAACCGTTGTCAGATATATTTCACCAACTGTAGATAAAACCTAGAGTTTGACAGTAGAACACACCAACACAAAACTTGAAAGTACGATATGATGTACTTTTAAGTTTTGTGTTGGTGTGTTCTACTGTTTTTCTTCGTGACCTCACAAATTTCTAATTTGTTTTGAATGACTTCAACAAGATACTTTTTTTCAATTCAAGAAGTTCGTCATTAATATGATATCAGAAAAATGAATCAAATGGATAACAGGCTTTATTATTTGTAAAAAGCAAATTAATGTGACAATTGTGTGAACAGATCATTTAAAATCATTGACGACACCAAGGTGTTCGCGGAAAGGGTAAGCGTGATCTGCTATACCTGTATCCCTCACCACTACTTAATGGTTATCCGTGAGATAAGCCAAATGAGCTTGGTTCAATAGTAGAGGGATTTGGACTAAAGGAGGTAGACACCCTTTACTATCTGTGTCACATTTACTTTGTTGTTTTAGTTTCACGTTGCCGTCTGAAGCTATTTCCTTCATGTGTATATCGTCTTTGTTTACGTCAGTGATGTCTTTGTAGATGTAAATAGTTCTTGTTGACTTCATTTTTTATTATGACCATAGTCAAGCGATTTCCCGAACTAACTTTGAGGCCCAGAGATCACAGCTTAAGCATTGGATGCTTTCTTAAAAATATTTCTGGTATAAATTCGTGTGCACATTTGTCAAATAGTAAGGTTTCTGTTGCTCAAAATATATTTCCTATGTTTGTTCTGATCGATTCCGCTTATTTTCAGGTAGGATTTGTAAAATAACAAAGAAAAACAACTTCAAATTCACATTTGACCAAAGCATATGTCATGGAATGTCATTAAATGTCATAAGCTTGACTGCACACGTAAGGTCCAATGCAACTACATCCCCACAGAATAACCATTTCGCACTTTTATTAGCCACCATCAAACATGAGCATGTGAGAATGTTTGATGAATAAAAAAAAATAATCACTCCTGCAAACTCTGAACCATAGGACTAACACCATTTCAACTGAGTTAGTTTTTGTAATACGATAGCCACACACAAGTCTTTGTCTGTTTGCCTGTAATACCTGAAATATTCTTTGTTTCAAGATGCTCTAACAATAATATTGTGACTTCATTCTAATTTGTATATATTTTGTTCAAAGAGAAACGATTTCATAAGAGATGACTATTCACTTTTGAAATCAATTTGTTAACGTCGTATCAAGCTGTATGCTACTGCTATTGAGTATTATCAGAAAGCTGCTTTCTAAATAAAGACAGATTTAATAATGCTAAAAAGACTTAACTTTGTTTTCTACGTTCGATTGAACTGATTACTGTAAATGTATGTGAAAACGTACAGCAGCAATGAAATTGTACATGTCTCAAAGGATATATATCTGTCAATACATTTACAGTCTACATGATCACGGCTTCATTGAGTCCCACGAAGAAGGTACGGGTCCTTTTCTTTTTTCACTACATGGAATCCCTGGAACGATTAATGTCATCACCAACACACCCAAGATTGCCATGATGACATCGATGAGACGATGGATGGTGTCTGGCGGTAAATTCTGGGAATTGATAGAAAACAGAAAACTGTATCAACAGGAGATCGATTTTTCCTTGGGACATTTTCCCATTCTGTACATGCACATTGTGCTGAGATTCTTTAAAATTTGCAGAATTATTCCCAAGTTTTAAAAGCCTCAGCGGAAATGAGGAAACATACTGAAAACCAGTCTCCCATTGGCTATTCATCAGCAGTGTAGATGACCTCTGGCCATAAATCATAGGACTCTATCGACTATGTGTAAATGTGAAGAGCCTGTCGACGTGGGCTGTTGGAATATTGTTCCACATGAAAGGGAAGTTCACTATAGGAAAGTTGAAATCATCCCTTTTATACAATATTGGGGACAGTGAGTGAGTAAGTTTAGTTTTACACCGCACTCAGCAATATTCCAGCTATATGGCAGCGGTCTGTAAATAATCGAGTCTGGACCAGACAATCCAGTGATCAACAGCATGAGCATTGGGGAGAGATGTCACTCTGAATCTTTATGCAAGTGAAACAGTTGAGGCCGTCTCACGTTTAGATTGGTAAATCAGTGGAAGGGCTATTTGATGGTTATTGAACGGTTTTAGATCATCGATATACCTGAAGCTCAAGTTAAACTTCTTGGCCCAATTACCTTGTTTTCATTTTGCCAACCCAAGCAGAAATTCTGATTCATATGCATGAAGAAACAGACCCACAAGGAGGAGAGCACAGTTGGTGCCCATGTGGATGCCTACATCTTGTCGAAATGTTTTACCCCCAAATTGTACTCAGAAGTTATCAATTATAAAGTTTAGCGTTTTGCATATTGTTTGTACATATTTGCTTTGATTTTTGATAAGTTGTTCTGAACCTCTGAAGATGGGCATGTAAGTGTATCTGTGTTTATAAATGACCCATGGATCAAGGAATTAAGTTTTGTGTTAACCAAGTTTATTTATAAATGACCCTTGGATCTAGGAATAAAGTTTGTCCTTATGTTTGTCATATGGATCAGAGGTATACAAAGTTGAAAAATCACAATGTAGATTTAATATCCAGTACAAAGCAGGAATGTTTTATCTTCATGTTTTAGAGTCAATAGCACCGCTGAATGGTGTTGGCAGATTTCTTCAACAGTTAACATACTGACCTCATATGTGGCATTGTTTGATATGTCACGTATACCAACCTCTTTGATCAAACAATTACTGTAATACTGTTTACATACAATGGTTATTTGAGGCATTGTCAGTCGTTATAACTACAAAATGTTCACGCAGGGCAGCCAGACTTTGGATGGCAGCTGGCTGGGACTGAAGTAAAGGAAACACCAATAGACAATGAGAGTTATTTCCAAAAGTTATTTGGTCTGTAAGTAATAGACGACAGTAAGATGTAAAATGAAAATCCGAATTCATGCAGATTTTCTACTGCAGTAATACTCAATATTACAAGTATGGTGAAAATAAAAGTTGACCAATAATCTATCGAACTACCAACCAGATGTTTCTGTCATGTCCACTGAACGAAAGGAATCTGAAACCCTGCATACAGCTTACTGGGCTACACATAGCCATCATATGATTACAGTACACAAAACATTTTAAACATTTTCAATGGAATTAGTTTTTGGCAAATAATCAGGTGAGATATCTAGCGTTTGCATTATACAGTGCAATATGGAGTGTGGGATCTGTTAAAGCTTCAATGCGAAAACATGCCCGTGATATTAACATCATTACACCAACTTTGCATATAAAATTCATGTTTCACACACGGACGGTATGTTTCGATCATGCCCAAAGGAAGTCGAAACCTCATTGAAACAGCGACCATCGTTCAGAGTGACAGCTCAGTGCTGATAAATACATCAGAAACTTGTTTCGTTAGTCAGTTCATCTCACTGCTGATCAGACGGCAAAGGCGTATCTCCGTGGAAAGGTAAGTTTTATATTTGAACAACACCAATCAACCACATGTTTATGTCACTCGCAATTTATTGTCATTTCAAGTCATAATGAAGTTAGACATAATATAATCCCTGTTTTGTTTTTAATTCATTTCAGGACAACGATGGATCTTCACGTCATACTAAGCGTTGTACTTACGTTGTTGTCGATACAAGGTATTTATATAGTTTGCTTAAATTAAACAGTAATCTCATAAATTGAGTGTATTACACAGTGTGTTTCGACTGAACATCATTCACTGTTGTAGCAAAGATAGATGCTATTGGCGTGTGAAGTTACGTAACGTTTGCCCCAACCCCCGGTAACATGTAAAAAAGTTGACTTTCGTGAGTGGGGCAACTGTTCTCAAGTGTTTTCTGACACCAAACTGTCTGCAATCAGGATTTTCTAATGCATCGAATTTCAAACCGACGTCACACGACACACTACAGAATTAGTATTTTCGTTGTTCGGATACTGAGGACCTATTATCAACCTTCATGTTTCATATGTCTTCTCATTTGTGTTTGTATTTCTTGTTTACTCAATGCCATTGTTGTCTCGCAGGAACTGTACTGCCCTCTTCGTCTTTCCACTGTTATTTACTGATGCACTTGACATTATTTTTACCATTTTGTGAGGGATTTTATGATTCAATTACTGTAGTTACTTTCATGTTTGTAAATTATACATAATAACTCCATATCATTTCGAGAAGAAGATGTTCCTTAAAGGCGTTGCTAAAAAGATCAAAGGTGAATATTTATACAATTTGTTTCTTTATCCTATGTCAGTACCAAATACTAAATGGTATTTGTTGTTATGTTTTGCAGCTGAACATTGCTTGGATGGCCAAAAATGTTCGAACTGCTCAAGTACAACAAAATACTGCACTACAGAGTGCTTTCCTGGGTATTTCGGCCTCAAATGCATCCTGCCTTGTGGTGAGAACTGCAAACACAGTAAATGTAGTCAGGCGCTGCGTGGTACTTATAATTGCTCAGGCGGTTGTGTACCTGGTTTCTATGGTACTCAATGCGACGCCGCGTGCACTCGTCCGGAGGAAAGTGCACAAAATGTCCAGAAGAATGTGATGGAACGTTCCGCTATCTGACATCATCTTGTGTTTCTGGATGTCATGACCAATACTATGGGACCAACTGCAAGGATTGTTCACCCAGATGTCGACATTGTAACAGGATAACAGGCAGATGTGATGTGTGTCATGATCCTTATCATGGCCTGGACTGTGAATACTCATGTGAACATTGTATAACAACTGATTGTATACAGACATGCGCACCTGGATTGCATGGAAGTACGTGTTCCAAAAGATGCAGCCTAAACTGTCTAGTTTACCCTGCAAGCAACAACACTTTGACAAGTAACAGCTCCAACTCGTGTATTTCTGAATGTCAAAGATACAGTGGAGAGTGTATCAACGGTTGTGTAGATGGCTGGTCTGGTCCACACTGTTCCTCGCAGGTTCAGTGTAACTCAAACTGTTTGGGTTGTAATGAAACAGGTGTTTGTGTTGAAGGATGCTCACCTGGCTACTTTGGAGAAGACTGCAAGCCTTGTTCTAAGACCTGTTACAATCACACGTGTCACCCAGAGAGCGGGTCTTGTGTCAGTGGTTGTATCCGGGGACAGTATGGACAGTTCTGTCAACTATCCTGTACAGACTGTCCGGGAGGTGCCTGTGATGCTAGTACTGGGAAATGCGCTGAAGGTAAATGTTTACTATGATGAATTAAGAAAAGAGTTAGACATATCTACTCCGGGATTAATGTACTAGACGTCATAAGACGTCATTTGTGTGCAAACTGTACTGATAAGAACACTTCCTTTGTATTGTAAAGAGCGAAGGATATTTAAGGAAATGTAGAACCATGTGGTAGCCTAGTGGTTAAAGCTTTCACTCGTCACGTCAAAGCCTTTTGTTCGATTCTCATTTCTAATGTCCCCCGCCGTGATATTTCAGGAACATTGATCAAACCATACTAACTCATCTAAGGAAAGGTTTCGCAAATATATTTTCCCGCAAAGCTTAAGATTGGCATCCTACCATTTAGCTCATGAATGAGTGAGTTTAGGTTTACGCCACCCTCAGCACTTTTTCAGCTGTCGAGGAATCGAGGCTAGAAGAAACAATCCAGTGATCAACAGCATGGACATCGATCAACGCAACTGTGATAGGTTGACATGTGTCAACCAATTCAGCGAGCCTGACCACCCGATCCCGTTAATCGCCTCTTACGACAAGCATGGGTTACTGAAGATCAATATTCTATCTAGGCTCTTCACTGGCCTGTAGCACATGACAATAGAAACATTTGTTCCCTGAGTTGCTGGCGGCTTTGTGCCCATGTTTTAAGAAATATAACTAATGTTTGAAATATGAATTTTATTTATGATGAAATGTTGTTTACGGAATCGCTCTATGTCTGAGATAATGCCGATGCTGTTTTTAATGTTTAGCTCACTAAC
This sequence comes from Haliotis rubra, assembly GCF_003918875.1. Taxonomy (NCBI): domain Eukaryota; kingdom Metazoa; phylum Mollusca; class Gastropoda; order Lepetellida; family Haliotidae; genus Haliotis; species Haliotis rubra. The sequence continues at coordinate 187,605 of NW_025764898.1, read as the reverse complement.
TCGTTGACATCAGCCATACCGTCATCTGCTTGACATTGTCAATGATTTTGGTATGATAAGGCATTGGTCAACGAATGATTATGTTCATGTAGTTATTTTCGAAAGCACAACATTTACCTCACATTATGCCAAGCACAGTTCCCTTTTTGCATTACTTTTCTTAAAAGCAATATGTTTATTTTTTCGTATATTTCGTATTGTCTCATTTCGCGAGCACCGGGTTTCGAGTTTCAGTAATTCATTCATGTATAATTTCCTCCACTATTTTGTTTGTTGCGCCCAAATGAATGTCACCCAGTGTGTCGTGCCTGATTCATCTCTCACGCTGATGTCTTATATTTCTTTGTACTGGGTCATTGTTTCTGCTGATGTGCTCTTTTAGATACCACTTAACAAGAAAGTGGTTTTTTCCTGAAACATTAAAGCTTTCCCCCACCGTCTTGCAAAACGAAAGTAATTCTGAAACATTTTTGGATGATACATAAAAGCCGCAGAATCCTTCACTTGCATAGAACAGAATTATATAATGTTATGTTGTTTGGCGTTTTTAGGTTTTCATGGAATGGCTTGTAACAATATGTCATTGTTGACATTTGTTTTGTTTTAATCCTCTTTCTTTTTAGACCAGAATGCCATAGGCGGTGCTACAATTGGAACGTCAACTGCGTTGGTGCTTTTGGTCTTTGGAATCATTGTAACAGTTGGATATTTTCACTGCAAAAGAGTCGTAGCAAACAGGTTTGCATATCATGTGTATCCAGTCAAGCACAATATCATCTTACATACAATTGATCTAGATTATATTTAACATATATCATTTCCAACATACGAAATCGACGTATAGTGTTAGCCATTCCGAGCTCTGAAATACTTTTGAATATAAAGTATAACCTGTTATCTCGAACAACCATATCTAGAATGTACTGACGTCACGAGCCTACGCTCCGGCCCCGAAGGATATACCAAAGGGACTGTTTTTGTCGTATTCGGGATACACAGTGCTTTCTGAAAAGTTGGACATGGTCCAAACTTCGACCTAACTGAAGAACTATGTATGTACCTCCATCTCGAAGTGGCATTTTCTACATTATTAGTTTTGAGGAGCACAAATATATTTAGTATCTGCCCCCAAACATTTGACATTGTTGTGCAAGTACTGTCGGATTTCACGAATGCTGCAACGCATCATTGAATCCAGTTTGCCACAGTTGTTGTAAAGTAGTGCCGGTAATAACATTCTATTTTGCCATCGCATACAGGTGTTGTGCTATGCATTAGGACGTTGATGCCTCGTTACGTGTATTTTAAGTCCTGATCTCTCGAAGGTACAACGCTATCCTTCAAGGTTCGAGATGTTGTTTTTACTGCAATGAACTTCAAAGCTTGTGTGAAGTTCAAGATGTTATGAATTCAGGGCACATTTTAGGGGTGTTATGGTAAGTTTTCATGTGTATCTGTTTTAGAGAAGAAACAGGGCTGTTATTGTTTTTTTATTTTTGCTTGTTTGTTTACAAGGTTGTGTTATAAGAATATAAGGGAATTGCTGTTGTATGTTGTTGAACTGAGGTTGTCCCATTAATATGTTTCAGAGAAGAAACAGCCCAGTTGCCGGCCATGCATCCACAGTGTGGTACAAACAGACGGGGCAACTCATCTTCGAGGTTCCGACAGTCGGAACACATCTACAGTGAAGTCAAGGAAGACGAGATGGGATCAGTCATAGTTTTTCTCTAAATTTATTGACATAGCAAACATCAAACACAGCGTTATATCTGAGTCAAATACTCATACTTGTAATCCTTTTCAGCTTTCAGTCATATGACTCAAACAGAACGTTAGGGAATAGTTCTTGTAACATTTCTATTGAATGTTTAACAAACACAGGTAAATTATTATTGAGTCTTCTTCCTTTTAATATGTGTTTGTCTTTGTGCGGAAAGAGAGAGACAAGGGAAAGTGAAAGGGTGCAGAACAGATAAACTCACTATGCTAATCTGAAATTTAGTCGTCTTGGAAAAGGCATAACCATTTTGTTTAAAATCAGAGTAGTCGACATTCAAATCCGCGGAGGTATATCTTACTTTATTGATATATTCCTCGGTAATAATGAAAATAATTAACTACTACATTTGCTTCATGTAGAAACTTAGTAATATCGATACGGAGGCAAGCCCCAGCCTTTAATTGTACCCAGTCTTGTAAACTGAGAAATTAGATGTTTAGTTTCTCGCACAGAAAGAATAAGTGCTCAAGAGTTTCTATTTCTGTGTCACATAAAGCACAGAGATTATCGTGGTTAATACCTATTTTACATAGAAATTACTTTGTTAAAACTATTCTGTGCATCAATTTAAAGTGGAAGTTCCTTGCCTTTACCACCGACATAAACTTAAAAAGGATATAAAACATATATGGGTGAAGGAGGTAATTATTATTATTATTATTATTCAAACCTATGTACACTATTCAGTTGATGAGGTCTTCGGCCACTACTGTATACCAAGTATTCAGTGGAATTATGATTATTTCTATGACAAAGCTGGATGCTTGGTGTGGTGATAGTATCATGAAGCATGTTGAATACAAAATATGGAGGAACCAGAGAATGCCCCATTTCACCTCATTGTCTTGGTCAGAGGTTGGGTGCTGTTACAAACCAAGGGGTGGGTATATTTACTTGTATAACGTGAAATGGGGAAATGACTACAGGTATGAAACAAGTAAAGTGGGGATCAAGATATATCCAACAGGTTTACCCTTTATCAAGCACCTACTTGGTCAGCAATAATTTTAGTATTGTCGCCACTCTGATCACTGGGGAACGTCTCTAATCAGGAATCCAAACAGTAATTGGTTTATTAAACAGGCATTGCACCTGGCCAATACTGTAAACAGTGCAAGTTTGTAGTGAGTATTGTTACAAGATTCGTTTGGTTTTCGATCACCAGTTATTTATCTCACTGTCGAAGCGTTTCGGTGAAGCAAGTGAACCACATGAACTTTATCTGGTCCTAGATATGTTACAGTCAGATTGTGAAATCAGTCATTTCGTGAAATGACTGAAATATATTGATTGTTGTTACACAAAATGACGCGAAATGTCTGGCCCTCTTAGTCATTTTACGAAATGACTGATTTCACAATCTGATTGTAAAAGATATACATCTATGGGGCAGAGACTAAGTAACTTTCAATGTACTATTGTGTATCATGAAAACAAACTAGTGATCGAAAACTGAACCAACACGAATGCAATCAACGTCATTTGTTTTACTGGCGCCATGCGTCGTCATATCCGACACCAACGTAGTTAGATCAAGATCTTGAATAATCAACAAATAATGATCAACTCAGTCACAATATACGGTGATATACTTGAATACTGACCGGTCAGTGCCAGTCATAGATAATACCCCGCTATAGCGTGCGACACTTGTTATGTTAAATTAGAAAGGAAATATTTACCCGATAAGAACATGATGAATTGAGAAAATTTTAAAATTACTACTTCAATTAATTTTTTGAAAGCACCTGTTCTGGTCAGATCGATCGCCCTGTTCCAGTTGCGGAACTGTGGCATTTATTTACATTCATAGTAACAATTATTGATTGATGGTCATGCAAGCGTTTCACGATTCGGTTGGTTCTTTTTATTTTGGTATAAAAGGTTACTAAATTACACTTTCTTAATGTCTCACATGTTCTCCACACATTGCATTATGGGTTGTTTTGCGGTCTAATAGAACCACACAAACATAATGATGAAAGATTTCAAACGTTTGGCCTTTCTTGGTACTTTGATATCGGCTAAGGTTGGCTTTTGTGACTGAATTTGAGCAATTAAATATTATGATTATAGATGTCAGCAGAGTATACATGGCGAAGGAAAGCACTTTCATGAAAGCCATGAGAGTAACGGCCTTTGGCATCTATATGACGTCACTCACCCAACGGCATACGGTATAGGCATACCCCAACCATCATGTTCCTGGTGAAAACATGAGCAACCTTAAGTTTAAAGTTGATGTCTCTATTTGTAACTAAGTAGGTTTTACGACATAAGCAGGACAGTGTGACGTGTTCTTTGACATGACACCTTTCAAATTTGACAGTTCTTGTTGTTGGTTACTTTTATTGTCCAACCGTACATATACTCTTAAAGCTTAACTTAGCGTATACATCGGATGAGCAAGTGGGGTTTTGTCCTACGATATATCAAGAAGAAGGCAACTGTACAACACTAATATCTAATAAACAGCGAGGCTTCTCGTATTCCGTTTTTCTTATCAATCGTGATTTTGAGGCCAATGAAATTTGTACATGCTGGGCAAAGGACTGGGTGAACTTGTGAAAGGTTCGTGTCGTAGGTCCTGCACATTCCATACCTGGTCAACAGGAAACCTCTCCGTGGTCTATTTTTGCCATAGGTACAATAAATATGGATGTATATATTAGTGGATGTGGACTCGTGTATTGCGTTGATATATAGGTATGTATTGTATTATTAAGTTGTGAATTAATGTTGCAAAAATGATATTTTACGAAGTTCCCAATCCAAACATTTATCACATTGTTTCGAAACGTAGTGCGTCAGCTTGGGAACCTTATTAAGTGAGGGAGTGAGTGAGTTTAGTTTTACGCCACACTCGGCAATATTCCAGTTATATGGCAGCGGTCTGTAAATAATCGAGTCTGGACCAGACAATCCAGTGATCAACCACATGTGCATCGATCTATACAATTGGGAACCGATGACATACGTCAATCAAGTCAGCGAGCCTGACCACCCGATCCCGTACAGTCGCCTTTTGTGGCAAGCATGGGTTGCTGAAGACCTATTCTACCCCGGATCTTCACGGGCAACCTTATCAAGAAAACTTGCTGCCCCTAATGACACACGCAGTTACAATGTTAACGCCACACCAGGGGCTATTGTTTGACAGCGGTGAAATCAATTTACACCGAAACCTCTCATCTTGATAGAAGTTATAGTCCCAAAAAGAATATTTGCCTTTGTTGTCAATGTGGATCGTGTGTTCGTGCCTTTTAACCTTACTGAGATCATAGGATCGTATCCCTACAGCATGATGCGAATGTAAATGTACATATATATGAGCTACACCAGCACGCACCCATTAAGACGCTATTTGTAGTGTAAACCACACTTTTCAAAGTCATCGTGTAAAAGGCTGACAGTTTACTTGGGTGCGTATCACAATCAGGAACTGGCAATAGTGGATACATACATCCTCACACCTATACACTTATACAATCCAATAGTTAACATCCACTCACACATCAGTCCACTCAAACAAAAATACATCCATCCACACATCCATACACCTACACAATCAAATAGTCAACATCCACTCACACATCCGTCCAACCCAGCACAAATACATACATCCTCAAATCTATACACCTATACAATACAAGAGTCAACATCCACTCACACATCAGTCCACCCCATCACAAACACATCCATCCACACATCCATACACCTATACCATCCAATAGTTCACATCCACTAACAAATCTGTCCACTCCAGCACAAATACATCCATCCACACACCCATGCACCTATACAATCAAATAGTTAACATCCACTAACACATCTGTCCACCCCATCACAAATACATCCATCCACACACCCATACACCCATTCAATAGACTAGTCCACATCCACCCAAACATCCTTCCACCCCAGCTCAAATAGCTCTTTCCTCACACCTATACACCTATACAATCCAATAGTAAACATTCACTCACAAATCCGTCCACTCAAACACAAATACATCTATCCACACATCCATACAACTATACAATCCACTAGTCCACATCCACTCACACATCCATACACCCCAGCACAAATACATCCATCCACACACCCATATACCTGTACAATCCAAAGTGTTTAACATCCACTCACACATCAGTTCACCCGAGCACAAATACATCATTCCACACACCCATGCACCTATACCATCCAATAGTTAACATCCACTCACACATCAGTCCTCCCCAGCACAAATACATACATCCTCACACCTATACACCTATACAATCCAAAGGTCAACATCCACTCACACATCCGTCCACTCAAACACAAATACGTCCATCCACCCATCCATACCCCTACACAATCAAACAGTCTACATCCACTTACACATCCGTCCACCAAAGCACAAATACATCCATCCTCACACCCATACACCTACACAATCCAATAGTCAACATCCACTCGCACATCCGTCCATCCCATCATAAATACATCCATCCACACATCCATCCACCTATACAATCCACAAGTTTAACATCCACTCACACATTAGTCCATCCCAGCACAAATGCATCCATTCACACATTCATACATCTAAGCAATCCGATAGTCAACATCCACTCACATATCCCTCCACCCCAGCATAAATACATCCATGCACACACCTATACACCTATACATTCCAAAAGTCAACATCCACTAACACATCAGTCCACACCAGCACAAATACATCCATCCACACACCTATACATCGATATCACCCAATAGTTAACATCCACTAACACGATCTGTTTGATTGGCATTTAAAAGTTGGTGACTAATAAGAAAGTAAGAAAGTTTATGGATAACAACTTCTTTATTATATATGATGCGACGTTTCGGTATGGATTCTTATACCGTTGTCAAGCAAGAGTCCACTCCAGCACAGACACATTCATCCACACATCCATACACCTTAGCAATCCAATAGTCAAAATCCACTCTCACATCCATACACTCCAGCACAATTACATCCATCCTCACACCTATACACCTACACAATCCAAAAGTCAACATTCACTCACACATTCGTCCACCCCTGCACAAAATACATCAATCCACACATCCATACACCTGTACCATCGAATAGTCAATATCCACTCACACATCAGTCCACTTCAGCACAAACACAGCCATCCACACTTCCATACACCCATACGATCCAATAGTCTACATCAACTCAGACATCAGTCTACCCCAGCACAGATACATCAATCCACACATCCATACACCTATACAATCCAATAGTTAACACCCACTGACACATCCGTCCACCTCAGCTCAAATACATTCATCCTAACACCCATACAATCCAACAGTCCACATCCACTCCCACACCCGTCCACTCCAGCACAGAAACTTCCATCCACACATCCACACAAATAGACAATCCAATAGTCAACATCCACTCACATCTGCCTACTCCAGCACAATCCATCCACACACCTATACAACCATTCAATAAACCAGTCGACATCCACTCTCACTTCCGTCAACCCCAGCTCAAATACATCCATCCTCACACCCATACATCTATACAATCCACTAGCCAACATCCACTCACCCATCCGTCCACTCAAGCACAAATACATGAATCCACACGTACATACCTATACAATCCAATAGTCAACATCCACTCACACATCCGTCCACTCCAGCACAAATACATCCATCCACACACCTATACAATCCAATAGTCAACATCCACTAACACATCAGTCCACTCCAGCACAAATACATGCATCCACACATCCATTCACCCATGCAATCGAATAGTCCACATCCACCCACACATCCGTCCACCTCTGCACAAATTCATCCATCCACACATCAATATACCCAGATAATCCAATAGTCAACATCCACTCACACATCAATCCACTCGAGCACAGATACACCCATCCACACTTCCATACACCTATACAATCCAATAGTCAAAATCCACTCACACATTCATACACTTCAGCACAATTACATCCATCCACACACCCATACACCTATACAATCTAAAAGTCAACATCCACTCACACATCCGCTTACTCCAGCACAATCCATCCACACACCTATGCACCCATTCAATACACTAGTCCACGTGCACTCACACATTCGTCCACTCCAGTACAAACACAACAATCCTCACATCCATACACCTTTACCATCCACTAGTCAACATCCACCCACACATCCGTCCACTCCAGCACAAATACATGCATCCACACATACATACCTACACAATCCAATAGTCAACATCCACACGCACATCCGTCCACCCCTGCACAAATATATCCATCCACACACCTAAACACCTATACAATCCAATAGTCAACATCCACTCTCACATCCGTCCACCCCAGCACAAATACATCCATCCTCACACCCATACACCTACACAATCCACTAGTCAACATCCACTCACACATCAGTCCCCCCCAGCACAAATCCATCCATCCACAAACCTATACAACGATACAATCCAAAAGTCAACATCTTATCACACATCCGTTCAGCCCAGCACAAATACATCCATTCACACATGCATACACCTATACAATCCTATAGTCAACATCCACTAACAGATCCGTCCACCCCAGCACAAATACATCCATCCTCACACCTCTACATCGATACAATCCAATTGTCAACATTCACTCACACATCCGTCCACCCGACCACAAATACATCATTCCACACATCCATACACCTTTACAATCCAATAGTCATCATCCACTCACACATCAGTCCACTCCAGCACAAACACAGCCATCCACACATCCATACACCTATACAATCCAATAGTCTACAACAACTCACACATTCGTCCACCCCAGCATAGATACATCCATCGTCTCACCTATACACCTATACAATCCACTACTCAACATCAACTCACACATCAACTCACACATCCTCATACCCATACACCTACACAATCCACTAATCAACATCCACTCGCACATCAGCCTATCCCAGCACAAATACATCCATCCACCTATACAATCCAATAGTCCATATCCACTCACACTTCCGTACACCCAAGCACAAAAACATCCATCCAAACACCGATACACCGATACAATCCAATGGTCAACATCCACTCACATATCCCTCCACCCCAGCATAAATACATCCATTCACACACCTATACATTCCAAAGGTCAACATCCACTAACACATCAGTCTACACCAGCACAAATACATCCATCCACACAATAGTTAACATCCACTAACACGATCTGTTTGATTGGCATTTAGAAGTTTGTGAGTAATAAGAAAGTAAGAAAGTTTATGGATAACATCTTCTTTTTTATATATGATGCGACGTTTCGGTATGGATTCGTATACCGTTGTCAAGCAAGAGTCCACTCCAGCACAGGCACATTCATCCATACATCCATACACCTTAGCAATCCAATAGTCCAAATCAACTCACACATATGTCTACTCCAGAACAATCCATCCTCACACCTATACACCCATTCAATGCACTAGTCCACATCCACTCTCACATCCGTACACCCCAGCACAGATGCATCTATCCACACACCTATACACCTATACAGTCCACTAGTCAACATCAACTCACACATCAGTCCACTCTATCACAACTACATCCATTCACACTTCCATACACCTATACAATCCAATAGTCAACATCCACACACCCATACACCTGTACAATCCAATAGTCAATATCCACTCACACATCCGTGAATAGTCAACCACTAGTACAATCCACTAGTCCACATCCACTCACACATCCGTCCAACCCAGCACAAATACATTCATCCACACATCCAAACACCTATCCAATCCAATAGTCAACATCCACACACACATCCGTCCACCTCAGCACAAATAGATCCATTCACACATCCATACACCTTTACAATCCAATAGTCAACATCCACTCACACATCAGTCCACCCAAGTACAAATACATACATCCTGACACCCATACACCTACACAATCCACTAGTCAACATCCACACACCCATACACCTGTACAATCCAATAGTCAATATCCACTCACACATCAGTCCACTTCATCACAAAGACATCCATTCACACATCCATACACCTATAAAATCCAATAGTCAACATCCACTCACAAATCCGTCCACCCCAGCACAAATACATCCACCCACACATCCGTACACCTGTACAATCCAATAGTCAACTTCCACTCACACATCCGTCCACTCCTTGACAAGTACATCCACCCACACACCCATATACCCATACAATCCAGTAGTCCATATCCACTCACACATCCGTGCACCCGAGCACAGATACAGTCATCAACACATCCATACGCCTATACAATCCAAAATTCAACATCCACTCACAAATCCGCCTACTCCAGCACAATCCATGCACACACCTATACACCCATTCAATAGACTAGTCCACATCCACTCACACATCCGTTCAACTCAGCACAAATACATCCATCCACACATCCATATACCTATACATTTCAATAGTTAACACACACTCACCCATCAGTCCACTCCAGCTTAAATACAGCCATCCAAACGTCCATACACCTATACAATCCAATAGTCAACATCCACTCACACATCCGTACACCCGAGCACAGATACACCCATCAACACATCCATACGCCTATACAATCCAATAGTCAACATCCACTCACACATCCGCCTACTCCAGCACAGTCCATGAATACACCTATACACTATTCAACAGACTAGTCCACATCCACTCACACATCCGTCCAACCCAACACAAATACATCCATCCACACATCCATACACCTATACAATCCAACAGTCAACATCCACACACACATCAGTCCAACCCAGCACAAATACATACATCCTCACACATATACACCTATTGAATCCAATAGTCAACATCCACTCACACATCCATACACCTATACAATCCAATAGTCACCATCCACTCACACATCCGTCCACTCCTTCACAAATACATCCATCCACATACCTATACACATATACAATTCAATAGTAAACATCCACCCTCACATCCGTCCATTCCAGCACAAATACGTCCATCCACACATCCATACACCTATACAATCCACTAGTCCACATCCATTCTCACATCCGTCCACCCTATCACAAATACACTCATCCACACACCCATACACCTATACAATCCAATAGTCAACATCCACTCACACATCAACCCATCCTCCATTTAACCAAACATTATGATTTACAAGAGCCAAAGTGAAGTAATAAAGACAGTGAAGGCAGTTACTGAACTGCGTTGTATTGACCCTTTTTCCTCATTGTTATACATGTGAGTATAGAAATGTTTTGGTGCACAACGATCGCCCGTCAGTCGCAGGGCAGGTCACATTCAAATAAGTAGCACGCATTCACTTGTATCGGGTGTGCAGACATGTAAGAGGGGACTGTGAATGGAGAGGCACGAGTCGTTTGACGGCTGTGACTGTCATCATTCGGAATGTTACTGCACATGAAACACTACTCATCTGAAACAACGTTTACATATGAAGAGAAGCTTTGGTAAGCAACCATTCAGCACTTTTACTCGTATAAGAGATTGCAATAACGTTCTTATTTGACTTATCTCAGTTGCGTTCAGCGCTTCCTACATTAAACAGCAGACACATTCCAGACCAGGTAGGCCGGCTTACATTGAACAATTGTAATGCTTTTGTGCTCAAGCTGATGTCAGTAGGTAATATTATACTTTGTGGGAAACGATTACCTCCTGTAACGTAACATATGTGGTATCACCATTATTCTATAATGGTTCAAGGATATGGGCTTTGGGTTGAGTTCGGGTTACACTATGAACGGCGGACGTATATATGTATATATATTACAGTATTTCTTTTGTGAATTTTACTGAATTGTATCAATGCGCGCATTTCATTGTGAGGACTATTCAGATTTCATGTAGCACCAGAAGGCGTTGATCGTTTCGAACTTCAAGCATGTCATCTTCGAATATCATGAAGCCTGATTTTACTTGATCTTTTTGTATTGAGCTTACAGCTTCAATGGAGTCATATGCTTGTGTGATTATTCACATGACGGTCACTATTGTTGAGTACATTATCATCAGTATGGGATATTTCACAGAAATGTTTATATACCTAATGATTCAGAAAAGAAATGATATATGATAAGTCAATTCAAATTTAATTCATATGCGAAATAAACGAACTTACACACATTTAACTCCACAACGTCTTTTATTTCACCTCGAAATGAAAACATATTCATGAAGCTTGAACATGTTATTTGTTTGATCTATATTTCTATGGAAGCCAAGTGTAAACACTGTTGTTTATGTGAAATGCAGCATTTTGATACGACCTTCTTACACATGCATGAAGCAAGTCACCAAATCCGTCAACCCAATTTCATCAGTTGATGATTTAAGAACCATAATTACCCTTTACAACAAGCAGAGGTTGCAAAAACATAATTCAAACGGAATCTTGAATTGAGTAATTATAAACTATTGAGATGTCAAAAATAATGACTTGTCTTCTCAGCCATTCCTTTCATCAATTTACCAATGATGACCACAGTGTATTTACAGGTGACCAGCAGAGGAAACGTTCAGTACAACAACATGTGGATGATTGGCATAGTTGTGTGTCTATACAGTAAGTACCCTTGAAACAGATATGTCGCCTATTACGACAAATTTTGAGGTTTCTTGAGAACATTTCTGAAAGTAATAGATGATAATGTAATAATAAAACATTAGAACGCATTCCACTTCAAATCACATGTTCAAAGTCATTCGGACAACCAACATATCATGAGCAACCTGTATTTTCTAAACAGAACAGTAGTAGTATTATCTGCACAATGACAGAGCAAAACTTGAAATAACATTTTATATATTTCAGGCTTCACTGTAAATGGTAATGAGGAATGTATTCCAGGAACATTTGGGGCTGATTGCAATCAAATCTGTTCTCAAAACTGTTATATTCCTCCAAATACCGAATTGCACTGCGACATAGAAGACGGGACCTGTCATGAAGGATGCAATGTTGGTTTCTATGGAGATCGGTGTGACCAACGTTGTAGCAAGAATTGCAAAGAACTCATCTGTTACCAGATCAACGGGCACTGCAGTGAAGGTTGTATAGACAATCACATCGGGGACTTTTGTGAGATCGCCCAAGGTAATACGATGATTGGTCACTCGATAAAATACAGCTTTATACATACTTAAACGATAGTAAAGGTGAAACGTTTTGCAATCCTTTGGGTATATTGCATAATGTTATAACGCAAAATGCTGGTCAAAAAGGTAAGCATAATCAGAAGTGATGTGATTATAAATGAATTGCGATGACCTAAATACAATGTTTATGATATAAATAACATGTGTGGATAACATTAATGGTAGTCTCTCATGGCCTCCTTTCTTCATAATAAAACCTTTAGTGCGCTACAATTACACTTGCGTTCATCAACGCGTTTATCAATAAGCAGATCCGACCATACAGTGGTTGATATCCAAGTCAGTTGGGGCTTAGTGAGATAATGTTGATGATGTTGTTTTTACCATTTGCCAAAGACGTGGGCTAGGCAACGTTCACAATCAACTTGTTATATTGCGTTAAAATGTCTTCTTCTTTTTATGACAGATCCACCTCCAGTCTTAACAGGTAAACAAAATCATTTGTAGAAAAAAGAAACCAGACACAACAAACATAAATCACAATCCTCTGAGTATCATGTCTATGCTCTTATTGAACATGATGTAAAGATACATCTTTATATTACATAGTTGCTTGTGTATGGTACACCTTCAGGTTGTCTACATTTTGTCCCACTACTGCAGGTACAACCAATGATGTTCCTACAACAGTAACTACAACTGTAATACCGCCACGTAGAACCAGCTCTGAAACTGTCGCTATCACAGTCATCATTCCTGTTGTTGTCGTGGTACTTGTCCTGGTGGTCACTGTCTGCATCATCTTAACACGGTAGGTTGTTCCATCAATCAGATGTCTTCTTGAGTTTGAAACACTCTTCTAGCGAAACCTACCTACTAAATATGAATTCACATTCAGATGTGGTCAAGGCAGCTTATCTAGGAGAATGTTATCGTTGGTTGTTGGCGACAGGACCTCCAGGAACATGGCTTGCCACAGTTGATGACAAGAATGTACACGTTGAGCATTCAGTGCAGTGCATCTGATCAAATGAATAGAAGAGTTCATTGCACCGTCGACATTCCAATTAACATATTCACGGGGACATGCTGTAACTGTGTGGTCAGCCCACGCTAACATATAGGTACACTATATATAGTTGCAGTGAAAGTTGCTAGCTCTACTGATTCAGAGCTGATAACATATTATTGCTGTAAGGTAAGGCTGTTAAGGTTGGTGAATGTGTTTGTTTAGTGTAGTTTGATTGTCAATATCCATGTCATATATTTGAATGTCAAGGCGATGGAAAAGAGAAGAATGCTCTGTCTCATTATGAGTGAATCTTTCACATTGTTTACCTTTCCTCTTTCAGGTGTAGAAAGAGGAAAACCCACAGAAAGAGTAAGTAGTATATTTCATCATCCTTCAATGAAAGTTTAAATACTTGTCACGATCATTATGGCAATTGTGCGCTGGAGTCCTTTATTCTATCATCACAGAAATATGTAGGAATGCCTTCTTGACTCCGTAAAACGACTGCCCTGAGAAGATATAATGTGGTCTCATCTATTTGTCCCTTACAGTCTCCCTTATACTCTCACAGCGTTGTATCTTGTTATTTATATCATTACTTTGTTTGTCATATATTAGCAGGCTGATATAACATATATATCCGGCATCAAGTTGTTATCAGTCACTTGCCGTCTTAATGTCGCTGCTTTTTCAAGTTATGTATTACAAGCAAGGAATATTGACAGACACAAGAAAATTGATCAACGGCATTATTCTGAACTTATTTCATCTGTTTCGTTTGATGTTTTCAGGTGATCCTGAGGTTGGGCAGGAATTACTCCAAGGTATGACAAATGGCGATATCCCAATGTTACATTTGGGATTACACTTTCTCAATAAAGTAGTAACAGATACTTACTGATACTTCAAAAAATAAGAAGTGTTACATTTGACCCCTTTCTAAACGGCATTGTTTATTCATAACTGAGTGAGTGACATTCCACAAAGACCACTACCGTTATCATCACTGTCACACCGATTTCAAAGCTGTGTTGATCATTACAAATATCATATTTGTACAAACTATCAATGATCATCCGTCTCAACAACGTTATTGTTCCAGTGGCTGTTCCAAGCACGATTGCATCCTCAAAAATATACAAAAGTACACCAGTATGATAGATTCCGTTAGATTAGATGATCTTTGATCTATGATCAGATGCGTTATTCCACGTAACTAAATGAACATTTTTCAGACATTAAATCGAGGGACAGTCGCCGAGACGACACCGCTTTGCATGATGCGTGCAGAAGAGGGACCCTTGCCGAAGTCAGACAAATGATATCTGAAGATCCGGTAAACATAAACAGCAGAGGAAAGTGTGGGTGGACACCAGTCATGATAGCAGCTGATGGGGGACGCCAAGAGCTAGTTGACCTCCTTGTGCGACAAAGGTGTGACCTGTCACTGACAGATGATGACGGTAACACTATCCTTCACGTGGCTTCTATCAAAGGACATTGGAAGACAGTGAGATATATCCTCTCAAAGAAAACAGTTGATGTAAACATTACAGGACACTGTAACAGGACAGCAGTGATGGCGGCAGCAAGGTTTGGACATCGGAAAGTGTTTGACTTACTTGTGAAGAACGGAAGTGATCTTTCAACTGTTGATTCAGATGAAAACAACATCCTTCACATCGCCTGTATTGGAGGACACGTGGAAATCGTGAAATATATCCTTAAGAATGGCTTTGGTGATATTAACAGCAGAGGGCATAACAGGAGGACTCCAGTGATGCTTGCAGCAAACTCTGGACATATCCAAGTTTTTGAACTCCTCGTCGGAAAGGAATGTCTTTTGAGAACTAAAGATAGAAACGGTACGGGTATCCTTCACTTTGCCTGTGTAGGAAATAATGTTGAAATTGTTGATGGTATCCTCAAGAGAAACATTGTTTCTATTGACAGTAAAGACGGCGATGGAAAGACACCAGTCATGCTTGCAGCAGAGTTTGGACATACAGACATGTTTACGTTTCTTGTAGATAACCAGTGTGACACACAAGTAGTCTGTGAAAAAGGAAACAACGTCCTCCATACAAGTTGTGCTCTGGGCCATGTCGACATAGTAAAGTGTATTCTGACACAGGGTCCTGTTAATGTTGACAGTTGTGGACAAAACCAGATGACACCTGTAATGCTTGCAGCAAAGAATGGACACAGAGATATATTTGACTTACTTTTGAATAACGGATGTGACACGTCCCAGTTAGACAAAGACGGAAACACCGTCCTTCACATGGCCTGTTACGGGGGAAGCAAATACATCGTTGAAGATATCCTTTCAAAGGAACTTGTTGGCATCAATAGTAGAGGACAGTCTCAGAGGACACCAGCAATGGTGGCAGCCGCATGTGGAAACCAGGAAGTGTTTGACCTACTCTTCAACAGAGGGGCAGACCTGACACTAGCTGACTGTGATGATTTCGGGATCCTTCACCTGATCGCCATGGGTGGACACTTACAGATGATGGAACATGTTAAAAACATTATAGACTGTCGCTGATACTGGACATGGTTACAGACATTTACTTGTAGCAGCGGCTTGGACAATTTGTGAACCTTTCAAATGAGTTTCAGATAAGTACACACATAACGTACCAGTTAGTTATAGTGTACTCCACAGATTTAACACTTACAACTTCAACATTAGAAAGTTAGTGACAGTGCACATTGTAGTTGCATTGCGAGACATACAACTAACTATTCTGTTTCGTTTGTGCTCTGACACTACTTGTTAAAAAAGTTCTCAAACATACACAGTCTGGAGAAAATACGTCCATATCTACGTCCTGCATCAGCTTTGTATCTCCTCCACGTTACACCGACAGTATGTGATTATTACACATAAACAGGAGAAAGCAATGTTCATAATTCTTAATATAAAACGTCCTGGTCCGTTAGTTGAGAAAGAGAGAGTAGAGGAGTGGAGCAATTAAACATCACGCGCTTTTTCATTTGAGAAATATCAACACAGTCTTAGTTATTCGGTATTCTTTGGTTCAGTTTCCCTTCCTTTCACTGCCTCTCGTGAACTCCAAGGATGTCGTAGTAAATCACTGAACCCTTTATGTGTAAGTGCTCTCCCGATGGTGCTGAAGAAATGTTTGGTTCAAAGTTTTTTTCCACATGTATTTTTTTTCGAGTTCATGTGGGCTTTTTAAGCTTATAGAAAATCTCATTTTGGACCTTGAGACAGAAATCAAACAAATCATTCAAGGTTGCCTTGACTATGTGTCTGGTTAGACTGCCGAGGATTACACAAACAATCATGTTGTCCTCCAAAGCAACAGATCCGTATTGGATTGCTTTGTGTTTGTCGCTGCTGGGAGACAGATATTACATGATGAGATATTGATTACGGAGAATTAGGTATAAACCACGTTAATCACAGTCAAACCCATATTACGTACCACCAACCTGTAGCCGTTTGGCAACACCCATGACAATTTGTTCACATGGTCTTCATATTTACATACTTTTATCTTCGGGGCACATCATTTTGTATCTTATGTTTATGTCGTGGATAAATGCTGTAGTTAAATGTGTTATCGATATGATTGCAGGATTTGTCACAATCGTCGACTACAATAGTTCCATGGACTTGTTTAGTTGTAAATAGCTGTAAATTACTGTTGCATTTTTACATGATTTAAATAGCTTCAGTTGGTTAATCAAATAGATATAATAGTCTATATAACAGTTAAAGATATATTTGAAGCTATATTTAATCTACTTTGCCAAATGTATATATTTCTATAGTCTGTTTGCAGTGAAAACGTACTGATGAATTTCACTTTAAACAAAAAAGTAAATCAAATAAATTAAATTAAGATTGCGACTCCACATAATTTTACCTTGCCAACTGAACATTTAAAATTCTTAATTTTATTCAACTTAGGATAAAAGTTGTTTAACAAAGGATAATATTTTCAAATGGCTATTAATGGTTTGTATCACAAGGGAGTAAGGGTAGCTGTTGTAACAGTAAAACAAAGGCACGTGCGGGACGTGATGAGTGTGAACCACATTGACCAACCCTACTCGTTCTCGGTGTTTCATTTAATGTCCACACACCCTTGTAATATGTATATAGTAAACGAAAATTATGTCAACATATTACAGTTTTGTGTTGTGTTTTAACATTAAATTCTCTGGTACAGATTTCAGCATTAACTAAGTGTATGTATTCGATAGAGTGAGTGAGTGAAGTGGGTTTCACGCCACCTTGGGCACGATTCCAGCACTATCGCGACGGGGGACGAACAAATAGACTTCAAGTAGTAATCATATGGGGAATCGGACTCGGGCCTTCTGCAGTGTAAGTGACCGTTTTAACCATAGTACGTCGGAAATTGACACATAACATGAGACAAAACGATAAACAATGGGGAACGGATACCACAATGTCTTCCTAAATGAATCATTTCACTTTTTCCAAATGACAGGGCATCAATTGATGCGGTTGACTATCCATAGAACTTGTTTTTCCATCATCTTTACATCTTCTAAAATGCACTCAAAGTAGTTCATCATTACCAAACTGTCAATATATTTTGCCACAGAAAAGATCCTCTAGAAATGAAATGTGACCAGTTACACAAGTAACCACCTTAACAGCTATCCGCCTGTAAGTCTCGGTGTTAATCATATACACATGGTGGTTCTCAATACATATTCAAAGCCTCTACACTTAGTCAGTGACATTAGAAAGGTGAGGTTATGAAGATACTTGAAAGGTAGCGCAATGATCGTTCAGAGACGCTTTTATCATTCAAATATCCTGCATTAATCAAACGACCTACAGTTTCATTGGCTAGTCCAAACATATTGTTATCCAGTGTAGTCGTGCCTTAGCCCGCTACACAACAACACTAACACCCAGTGGGACTGCTCTACTGACACGGTACAGACCGTGTGTTGTCGAGCTGGCAGGTGGCGGTGGTGTTGCATGTACATCTAAGGTAAGCTGTTCATATTTCTGCAGACCCGTGAAAATCCGGGGTAGAATAGGTCTTCAGCAACCCATGCTTGTCACAATAGGCGACTATGCTTGTCGCAGGAGGCGATTAACGGGATCGGGTGGTCAGGCTCGCTGACTTGGTTGACACATGTCATTGGTTCCCAATTGCGAAGATCGTTGATCACTGGATTGTCTGGTCCAGACTCGATTATTTACAGACCGCCGCCATATAGATGGAATATTGTTGAGTGCGGTGTAAAACTAAACTCACTCCCCATATTTCTGCAATTTTGTTATTACATGTCCCAGTTCTGTTACAGAAACCTTTAACTGATATATAGTTCGTAAAGTGTATTAAAATAAGGAGATGGACCGGTTTTTTACCTTGTATATTTTGTATTTTGTGTATTTGCCAATACCAGATCTGTCCTTTTGTAAGCATTATAAATAGCTCATAAAATGACACACATCCATCAGAGGAAAAGATGTACAGGTAATGCACGCTCCATGTGAAAGACAGCCTCGACATGGCTGGTGAACTTCTGACGTCATACAAACTAACAACCACTGTTGCCAACTAAGTTTAAATGAAATTTTAGCCTATATCTTGCTGGGAGTGTATATAGTTAGGAAGGCAGCGCGAATCCCCTTATACTGTTCCGTTTGGAATTTGTAATCCGCCATTCAGGAGTTTTATACAAGCTATAAATGGATTTTTTTTCAGTTTGTCTTCATTTCCTGAAGGATGTCTACCACAGATATGCCCACCCATATCATACCTAAAGGTAAGCTGACATGCTCTCACTATCAAGTTCAAATTATCAGTCAGATGAAGAAAATACTTTTTATCTGTCTGCGTGACACATGATTTCGGCAAATGGATTAATGTAGAACTCCATGAACATCATCATTTGTGACGATTTCCATGTATTTCCATCACAAGAAAACAAAAACATTAATGCAGTCGGAAAGACTTTTCGGGTCAGGAATCGTAACCTGAATGTAAGTGTACGTCCCATTACTCTCAACATAAGAATATCTACCACTGATGTGCTTACTGTATATTGTTTATGTTATTACAGTGTATTGTGATAAAGATGGCGTCTTCACGGTTGATTTCACCGACAACGAAGAACTAGCTTGGCGGCACACTACAGAGTGGAAATGTATGCCTTCATCAGGGAAATGTGAAATTGTATATTCACGAGAAGTGCACAAATACTTCTGCAATTTAGTGCATCATTTTGACAATCCTCCAACGGTGAAGTTGGCGAGTTTACGTAACCCTGAACAGAAGGTCATTCTTGTACTTAGACATGACACAAGGAAAAGCGCCTTAGGAATGATGACTCAACTGACTGATGTGAAAGACACTGTCGTGACATTTTTGCAAACTGTGAAAATACCTGCCGATTATATCAACGTGAGTGTTCAGCTGAACGGATTGACTAAACCAGCCGAGCAGCAGAAAAGGGGATTGACTAAACCAGCCGAGCAGCAGAACGGAGGTAACAGATAATGCTATATCGCCTAACATAAACAATGTAAATATTGCACAGAAGACATAATATTATAAGTCTATTATTGTAGTAAATATTATACTCATGCGTTATGTAAGGAGTCGAGAAATGGATTTACAAGCTTGACTTTTTCGTCACATGGTCAATACACTTCTCTGACACCTGTGTTCGAGCCCATAATACGATGTGTTATGACGTGAAAACACAATGTTAACAACAAAACAGACTTTAACACCTATGTGATTATTTCTGCAGAGGGTATAGAATGGAAACAATATCACACTGTGCATTTACATATAAATACCTGAGGTCATCTCTCAGCACCTGTGAAGCGCCATTGCAGTAGCCACTGTATTGTATACTTGTAGTCTGGGGCGTACCATCCATGTATTGTTCACTTGTATAGTCTGGGGCGTACCATCCATGTATTGTATACTTGTAGTCTGGGGCGTACCATCCATGTATTGTTCACTTGTATAGTCTGGGGCGTACCATCCATGTATTGTTTACTTGTAGTCTGGGGCGTACCATCCATGTATTGTTCTCTTGTATAGTCTGGGGCGTACCATCCATGTATTGTTTACTTGTAGTCTGGGGCGTACCATCCATGCATTGTTCTCTTGTATAGTCTGGGGCGTACCATCCATGTATTGTTTACTTGTAGTCTGGGGCGTACCATCCATGTATTGTTCTCTTGTATAGTCTGGGGCGTACCATCCATGTATTGTTCACTTGTATAGTCTGGGGCGTACCATCCATGTATTGTTTACTTGTAGTCTGGGGCGTACCATCCATGTATTGTTCTCTTGTATAGTCTGGGGCGTACCATCCATGTATTGTTTACTTGTAGTCTGGGGCGTACCATCCATGCATTGTTCTCTTGTATAGTCTGGGGCGTACCATCCATGTATTGTTTACTTGTAGTCTGGGGCGTACCATCCATGTATTGATTACTTGTATAGTCTGGGGCGTACCATCCATGTATTGTTCACTTGTATAGTCTGGGGCGTACCATCCATGCATTGTTAACTTGTATAGTATGGGGCGTACCATCCATGTATTGTTTACCTGTAGTCTGGGGCGTACCATCCATGTATTGTTCACTTGTATTGTCTGGGGCGTACCATCCATGTTTTGTTCACTTGTATAGTCTGGGGCGCACCATCCATGTAATTCCTGGTTAAGACTATACTCCGTGATATTGTTTATCCTTATGAGTAACAAATGCAGCGGTTTTCATTGGGCATTGGGGAATGGGTCGGTGTTAGCAATATGAGAAGCAATTCATGAAGTTATCGGATGTACCAAGTGTTGTGACTTAACCCCAAAAGAGCTGGAATTTGTACTTCACTGTGAAAGTGAAATCGCAAATATATTCCTTGTTATACGTTACATATGTGTATTTTAAGGGTTATGTGGCATGGTTACCGATAAGGAGATGCATACAGCAATATTGGTAGAACGTTCATTTTCTGGTTAGCATATGAGATTATTCAGATGTGTGGGAAAGTTGTCTAAAATAAAACAGTTCAAAGCTGAAATCTATCAATCTTTTCTTTCATCTAAGGGGGGGCGTGTCTGTACGAGTCGACGCCGGACACTACTAGGAAATATACGTCGGAAACAATATGGCTGTGTGAAACTGATGTCGGGTTTAAGGTGGATGGCGGTGAAACGTCACAGAGACATTTTTCAAACTTGAAGGGCGCTGTGAGAGAAAAATACAGGGCATGGTTGAAATGTATTTGGAGCGGATCTGTTAAATTCTTCGTTCATCACGAAACTACACAAGACGCCCTGGAGATGACCAGTAACTATGAGGAAGTCATGGCTCTGATACTTACGTGTCTCCAGGGGATAGATTCTACAGTGAAGGAAATCCAGATGGACGTCCAGCTGCAAGACTTCATAGGTATGGTACTAATTGATTTAACAAGCTGTCCGTTGTTTGCAGATATGACGCAAAATGATTGAGATGCATACGAGGTGCGTATTGTGCGTATTGTTGTGCGTTCCCAGGGTCAGATCGGGTAGGGTAATAGGGGATCGGGTACCCGGGTAGAAATTTTGGACCCGTCCAAGCCCTAGTGTCCACCTTTTCGGACCGCTAACTGACCGCTCAAGTTTTTCGTGACAAGCACCTATTCAGAATTTTCCGACGTTTGAGCTGATGGGTGTCAATAAAACAACTGATGCTATTTAAATTGCGATCAACTCAAAATTATAAAGGAAGAAACGGAATAAGGGTTAAGCTGCAGTTGTGAAGCAGTCTGTGTCGTCTGAGTTGAGTGTGCAGTTGTAAATCTGCCTGTGCCGTCTGAGTTGGATATGCAGTTATGAAGCCGTCTGTATCGTCTGAGTTGATTATACAGTTGTGAAGCCGTCTGCGTCGTCTGAGTTGGTTGAGCAGTTGTGAAGCCATCTTTGTAGTCTGAGATGGGTATGAAGTTATGAAGGCGTCAGTGTCGTCTGAGTTGGGTTTGCAGTTGTTAAGCTGTCTGTGCCGTCTGAGTTAGGTATGCAGTTGTCAAGCTGTCGGTATTGTCGGAGTGGGGTGTGCAGTTGGCAAGCCGTCTGTGTCGTCTGGGGTGTGTAGTTGGGTATGTGGATGTGAAGGCGTCTGTGTCGTCTGAGGTGGGTATGTAGTTATGGTCTGTGTCGTCTGAGTGGGGTATACAGTTGTGAAACCATCTGTGTCGTCTGAGTTGGGTTTGTATTTGTAAAGCTGTCTGTGTCGTCTGAGCTGGGTATGCAGTTGTGAAGCCATCTGTGTGATCTGAGTAGGATATGCGGTTGTGAAGCTGCCTGTGTCGTCTGAGTTGGGTGTACAGTTGTGAAGCCGTCTGTGTCGTCTGAGCTGAGTATTCACTTTTAAAGCTGTCTGTGTCGTCTGAGTTGGGTATGCAGTTGTGAAGTCGTCTGTGTCGTCTGAGTTGGGTGTACAGTTGTGAAGCCGTCTGTGTCGTCTGAGCTGAGTATTCACTTTTAAAGCCGTCTGTGTCGTCTGAGTTGGGTATGCAGTTGTGAAGTCGTCTGTGTCGTCTGAGTTGGGTGTACAGTTGTGAAGCCATGTGTGTCGTCTTAGCTGGGTATACAGTTGTAAAGCTGTCTGTGTCGTCTGAGTTGGGTATGCAGTTGTGAAGTCGTCTGTGTCGTCTGAGTTGGGTGTACAGTTGTGAAGCCATGTGTGTCGTCTTAGCTGGGTATACAGTTGTAAAGCTGTCTGTGTCGTCTGAGTTGGGTATGCAGTTGTGAAGTCGTCTGTGTCGTCTGATGTGGGTGTACAGATGTGAAGCCATGTGTGTCGTCTTAGCTGGGTATACAGTTGTAAAGCTGTCTGTGTCGTCTGAGTTGGGTATGCAGTTGTGAAGTCGTCTGTGTCGTCTGAGTTGGGTGTGCAGTTGTGAAGCCATGTGTGTCGTCTTAGCTGGGTATGTGTTGTATATACGTCTCTTTGATCGGAAAGGGGCGTGGCCGAAGAGCGTCGTAGCGATTGGTTTCCGATCATAATTTCACCCAATTTCACTCAATCGGAGGCACTGGACCTCGTGACGTCACGAAAAGACGCGGTACCGTCACCGTCGGTTCATCGTCCTCTTTGTCTCGAAAAAAAATCGATACATTCGCGAGCCGCGATTGGTTCCGATCATAATTTACCAAAGGGAACGATTGCTTGCTATAAAAGACTATAGCGTCCCCACACTATCGTCATTAGCGTCATCAACATTCGAAATATCGTTCCGAGGACGTCAAATATTAAAAAATCGAGGTTCATACGTTCATTTTATGTATTACTGTATATATTAGGCGAAATAGAACTGACGATTTAAAAATAATAATCATAATAAAACCACACAAAAGCATTTAAAAAATAATAATAAATTGACCTAAGCCTTTAACATGACCCCTTTTGTTTCAACAGCATTTATTTCGATGCCGGTAAACTATACTATAACCTTTAGGCGCGTAGTAACAAGTCCTTATAAGCATAGACAGAAATCTATTTTCGGAAAACCACCAGCAGTGGTACACGAGACAATACAAAATTTACAACGATAAATATAATGAATAACGAGATGGACGGAGTTTACGCTGATTCAAACGCGCAAACAGTTGAAAATATATCGGGCAATACGGGTATTACGTACGAAAAAGGGTATATAAGTTCTTAGTCCGTTCACGATTGCCGGTAAGAGTATTAGGGCGGCGATAGTAACAGTTCGCGGACCCGATCCAGCCTAATGAAACGAAAGAATTCCATTCAAGGCTTAGCCTGACCCGAACGCGTGACCGGACAAAAGAATTTCATCGACCTCGCCAGGCCGTTTGATCGATATTCAACGGCGATCGATATTCAACGGCGATAACAGCGACTTTTACGCTATGACTATACGGGTGTGAGAAGCATTTGACGAAATGAAAACATAAACTGAAAGTACTCACCACGAGTATAAATCCAATACAATTCCTTCGTAAACTCCAAACACACCGCGAATGCCGCTCCAGATCCTGAGAAAATCTTCTTATTTTCCCCGGCGTTTTGTCGATTATTCGAGTCAGGTGAATATCTTATAAAAATGCGGCCTAGATTGGACAAAAAGAGCTAGCATTAACTATGGAGCTGAAATGCAATAATAAAACACTAAAGATGGACAATAAATTATAACTGAACAGTTTAAAGCGAAAGTTTTAAAGATGTACAGAAAAAAGACCATTTTAGCTTAGAATAAAAACAACAATAGCAATAACAATAACAAAATACTGCACAATAAATGGATAATCTTTGAAAGTTGAATCCTACCCGAAAAATATATGTCTGTATGAAAAATGAAATGATGAAATTAATATCGGAATTATTTTATTTATTTATTTATTTATTATTATTTTTTAGAGAACTTAAAATTTGAATAATTAATCGTAGTTGTCAGTAAAATAAAATAATGTACTTTAAAATCTAAAGGATAATTTGAGATACTAGACCGGGTAGGATTCAAATTCCAAAATTTACATCGTAGAGATACGCTCCTCATTTCTGATATGATTGCGCGGCCCAATTGTACTAGCAGTAGTAGATCTTGCTTCATCTGCAAAAGATAAGGACAAATACAATTCAGAATTAAAATAAATCTAAGTCGCGTTAGCCGTTTTATTTTCGCATCTATTAGTATAAATGAAAACTCACTTTGTCTGGGGACGAACTTTTCCCACTGACGGCTGTCTCCTCGATCCAGGAAGGAGACTGGGGGGAATCTTTCTGGGGGGAGATCTTTCTGCATTTTCTAAATTCACAGAAAACAAATTCAGGATTAAACGTCTTATATACGTTAACGCGCAGTAGAAATTAACCGCGTATGCGTGAAGATTATAGCTAAATCTAATTTGTACTGTTAACAGTGCGCTGGTTTAATGATACTCGCATATATCGTGTATGAAATCGATTTTGATACAAATGAAATCTAACTTACATTACTGACGACACTTCCCCGCCAAAACTAAGGCGTTGTCGCGCCTTATAGGGGTTCGCCAAGCCCAAAGGTGTGCTCACGGTCGTCTCCGTTATCCAGGACGGCGATCGTGGAGGACATGCTGCCGGTGTGTCCATCTTTCTGGATTCGCTAAATTGACAAAACAGAAACAAATTCAGAATTATGCGTCTTATATACGGTAACGCGTAGTAGAAAATAAACGCGCGAGCATCAAGATTATAGTTAAATCAAGTTTGTACTCTCTGCAGAGGACTGGTTTACTCATACTCGTATATACCGTGTATTATATCGATTTTGATACAAATGAAATCTAACTTACATTATTGACGGCACTTCGCCATCAAAGCTGAGGCGTTTCCTAGTCTTGCCGGGGTTCGCCAACCCCAAAGGTGTGCTGGTGCATCGGCTAGAAAAGCCGCCTCCTGTCACCGACAGTCAATTTTCTGGGCCTCCCTGCGCCTCCCTGGTGCTCAATGCCATACCCATTTGCAATAGTTTCAAAACACGATAAACAGTGGACAAAGGGATGCCTGTTCTACTTGAAATCACTTTAGCTGATTTGATGTCCTTGTTAATATAGTCTAAAATCAACTTCCTCTTCTCAAAATCATCCATACTGAGGATCACTGAAAATGTCGTCTGCTAGCAAGTAAACAAAGGGGGATAACTCTTCACAAACTAATGAAAAAGGATTAACGGAGTTGTCTTTCTAGAATGAAACCAAGCACTTGATAGCTGGTCAAAGTTGTTTATACTAGAAATCCAATTAAACATATTCCTAAAATTCTGAATAATTTCTGGTCATACTATACTTTTATGCAGTCATTTAGCACAATAACAATCCATTCCATTTGTAAAATCCGTTTTTCTTTACATGAAACAACGGACGCACAAGGCCAAACTCTTTCTTTCTTTATTGCTTGCTTAACGTCTCACTCAGCAATATTCCAGCTATCTGTAAATAATCGAGTCTGGGCCACACGCACCAGTCATCAACAGCATGAACATTGATCTACGCTACTGAGATACAAACTCAGCGAGAAAGATCACCCGATCCCGGTAGTGACCTCTTCCGACAATCATAGGTTGCTCAAGACCAATTCTAAACCGGATCTTCACGACCCATACTATTCACTGATTAAGGCTGATCAATGGCGTCCTTGTCCACGAATCTACCTGCGTTTTGCTAAATACCGTCTTTTTGAAGACCTGACGGAAATGTTAGGCATCAGAGGTATATTTCGATGTTGTACCAGTCGGCTTGGAATGACTCCCTAGTAACAGTTATATAGGTTTGTAAACAAATTTACCCTGAAGTATGAGTCAAGTCAAGTCAAGTATTTTTATTCCCTATGTAGGCTACAGGCCCATATACAACATACATACTTTTGTTTACAAATATAGATACACTTTAAAGGGCATACATATCAATAATACACGTGTTATTTGTTCAAATAGATTTCTTGTCAGTATCAATATAAATATTTAATATAAACATATATGCACACCTTTAAAAACATTTAAAAGGAAAAGTGTGTGGTTTAAAGAAAAGTTATTGGAGTTTGATTGCTCTGATTTTATAAGCATGAAAGATGTATTTACACAAATTTCTTAAAAGTGTTTCATTATTTGTTGATAACAGGGTCTTAAATTTATAGTAGTTTGGTTGTTTCTGATATACATATGGCAAGTATTTTAATCTAAAGGAGTTATATTCAGTACATATAAAAATAAAATGATACTCATCTTCTACACCCAGCTTACACAATGGACAATTACGTTCTGCAACCTCAACATTTAACCATCTTCCCTCATTATACTTTAACCTTAATAACCCACATCTAAATTTGATCAAAATATTTCGAAACTTTTTGTCCAAGATACATGATAAATATTTTTCTGGAGTTAACAGACTTTTTAAACTCTAGGTAAATACGGTATCGTGAACTGTTATTCAATGTACAATTCCATGATTGAAAAACATATTGATTGCAACAGTCTTGAATCTATTTACAAATGAAGCTGCATCACCCACTGTCTGAGACATCCAGACGTAACCAAATCCATGTGAAAAAGTATTTCTCTAATATATGAAGCATATGTCTTATATCCACGGTTATCGTAATACATTTGCATTTTGTACACTTTCAAGGGAGTTCTATCTTGATGCATATGAATAACCTTTAACCAATACTTTAAAGTTTTACACAATGCGTTTATAAAGAGAGGATATCTTCCACACTCGCCATATACAATAGCAGTAGGTGTTTGAGGGCTGACATTCAAAAAACGTTTGCAAGCTGTTAGATGAACCTTTTCAATTTCATAAAAATTTATGTATTCCCCAGATTTCTGCCCCATACAGTAATATCGGCTGTATCTGCGCATCAAATATCTTAAAATACACACTGGGGTCTACTATTCCAATTCCATTTAAATTACTTATTACTTCCATTAAAGCCCGCTTACCCCTCAGTGCTAAATCATTGATGCATTTTCTCATCATAAATGTTGATGAAAATATAACTCCTAAATATTTATAAGTATTTAATGTTGTTATTGGTTGGTCATTTAAAAACCACTTTTCATTTCTTGCTAAGCGCCCTCCCCTTCTAAAAACAACAATATTTGTCTTGTCTAAGTTTACTTTTAGACCTGAATATTCAGTGTAATTATGTAGAATATTAAGTTGATTCTGTAAGCCTGGAATTGTATCAGACATAAGAACAACATCATCGGCAAACATAAGTAACATGATTTTTAATAAGTCTGGAAATAACTGCACTCCATATTTACCATATCTAGATATGTCGTCTGATAATAGACCGATCCAGTCTGTCAATCAAAACTAACGCATGCGTCACTTTTGGCCAATCAGAAGGCCGGGTGCGCTGTGTGGATTTGTCAGACTTATTTCCGGGGTCAAACGATGCCTCCGAAGCAATGTGCTTCGAATTATGCCATTTAAACACGCTATATCTATTACATATTTCTGTGATTTGATGTGTACTTTTTAACAAAAACATTACGGTCAAGACAAAACAAACTGAGGCGGATCAAGGAGCGCGATAGGTCTCGCGATCAGATAATTGTCTGCACCATCGTTCACGAAACCTACGTCATGCCCGCAGATAAGAATTTGCACGAATTTCCACACTTTTGCACATATGTAAAATCATTACCAATTGATGACAACAAATAGCAGTTTAAGACTTTGCAAGTGTTATAAACACGGACAATTCTTGTAACTACAAAATTGTTTTTACTTAACGTTTTTTAGTCACTACTGGGCATTGAGTTGGTACGCCATACAGCTGAAGTGAGACACGCGAGAAAACCGTGACACAATGTAAACAAATCTGCCAGCGATCTGATTTCGGTTCTAGGGTCGACCGAAATAGCAAAACTTGTTACATTAAAGAACAATGTGGCGGATACACATAGATCTTAGATATTCCTAAATTTGTCACACATTTTAGGATGTTTTAAATTTCAAAAGCGCAATCTGAAGGCCTACTGCACAGTACCTTGTTAATAGTGCAAAATATTCGAGAATTAATCATGCAATATCCAAATATCAAAATTAATTCATATGAGTGCCTATGAAACTATGCTTCAAATATTTCAGAATATGTATAAAGAGATGGATGGGACTTTGAATTGAGTTACGTTCCTCCATGTGGAGCGAATACGAAAACTATGTGAGAAGAATAGTGACTTTCTGGAGTATTGGGCGGAGTGAAATAAAGTGTATATCTTAATTATGAGGACATTTGAAGTTTTGTTACAACATAAAATTATTCACATATATTGGTACATTTTAGGAGCAATATTGCAATTGTCATTTTGATTAATTCACTGGAAATGATAGCAAGGTATGTTTTAAGAATCTTGCTCTTTTTAGTAAATGTGGAAGGGTAATGAATAAATACTAATCTAATCAATTATAAATTATTATTTAATTGATTGACAAATCAGATTCATGTGATTTTAAGGCAGAACTAGGCAAACAAACACTATACAAATCATGACAGGACAATCACTTGGTATTAACTTAGTTTGTTGGCTCCTGCTTTTAGATTTGTTTTTTTAAATAATATATTTACTAATAAGATAATTCTGAAAGTGATTGCTAGTATCATAACTCATCGAAGTTATTTCAACATCCAGAGAATTTGATAAAGCAACCCTATGTTTTGGTCACATCCTGGTCAGGCATTATCCAGTCCAGGAACAGAAATAACTTACAGAAATCTCAGTTGACTTTTCATGTAATGGGATAAATATTGAAACATATATTTAACCCAGATTTGATGTAATGTTTCTTATAAATCATCAGTTTTTTAGGAGGCTACTAATATTTGAAGACTGAGCCAAAGCTAGTGTTTATTAAGATGTTTGTTTTGGACAAATTGTTCAAGGTTTGTTGATGGTTATTTGGAAAATGAGCTTAATTAAATTGCACACTGGTTGTAAGAGGTGTTTTCCTAACCTCTTGCTATGACTTTTACCAAATTTTGAATCAACCTTACTATAATTTGTATGACACTATCTCAGAAAAGGAAATAGATCAAAATTTAGAAATGTCCTCTAGGGATATAGTCTCAGATCCAATAAAACAGAGATTGTCATTGTTTAAGAAGCAATAATGTCAATATATGTATTTGTATTGACAAAAAGCTTTGCACCTTATTTGCACTAGTAGTTAGCAGTTAAATATCTCTGAAGAAAAAACAATATTTTTGTATTTTGTGTAACATTCTATTTCAATGCTAGTTAATTGTTCGGATAACAGCTAGTGGATCATCTGTTCAAAGATTTTGCATCACAGGTTTCCTATTTCTGGAAGATGGGTGGACAGGTGCAGACTGTATCTTGGATCTTCTTTGTGCTTTGGTGCTGTGACATACCTGTACATAAACGCTTGCAGTTCATGAAGTCAAGTATTGTGGAAGTTTGTATGTAAGTTAGGATTCCACAACAAACTACATACATTGTATAGAAAAATAAAATGGAAAGGATGGTTTTAAAAAATGGATTTCCTTATATTCAGTGTCATTTTAGGATGGTGTACAGATTTTGAAGAGGGAAACTTTACTGAGAATTGCTGCAGATCAGCTGTTGAATATTTGCTTCTGGGTCGGTTTCGGAGTACATCCATGGAAACATACTGTTTACAAGCCAAATCATATTTTCCAGATTTCCAAATAAGATCAAATAAGTTATGCGCTGTGACTGATTTGTTTACATTAATTATATACAGACAAATAAGATGCACGAAGTAGTAAACGGGAAATATTTTCTGCTTTTTATTTACCATTCATTTAATTCATTAAAACAAAGAAACCCATGTTTTCAGATTATTTAACTAAGTTTGAACAACACCAACGGATAACTAAGTAAAGGCACCACGCGCAACGTTGACAATCTATTTATAGATACCGAAACGATCTGCAACATGAACATGTGGATGTGTTCACGGTTTTTATAAACTTATGATGGGAATTTTTAGGGGGAAAAATCCAAGCAACAAAAATTCAGTTACCCTTCCCCTGCTAATATCTTTGACGGGGGTCAATTGCCAGATAGATTAATTGATTCGAAAGAAAATACGTTTCCTACTCTTAGCAGCTCAGGTCGAGACAATTTTTCATCGGGCATGTAACTCGTTTTCACTCGCCAATTGTAATCTGCCAACTAAAATATATTAAAAATCACATTCCTATAACTTGCCTCTTTAAATATCATTCACAAAGGACGGATACCAAAGTACCAGAAGCATAATTCATCAACAATGTTCTCAATCACGTACGTTTCGCCGGCGGTGACGCCATTGTGATTAGTCGGTGGTTGTCTCCCCTTACGTCAAAAACGAAGTGGGCGGGGCTTATCGGCCGGGACTGGATCTGTCTATTCACTAATGAGTCAGTACCACGATTTGTAGCTGAACACGAGGTGCCAAAGCACAAACAAAATGTGAAAATCATGCTAGTTTTGTGCCTCCCTGGCACAGTGGTTAGTGAGTGTTTTACTGAAGTGTGTGTTCTGAAATAACTTTAATCACATATGTTAAGCTGTTTATCTGACAGTGAACGTATATAATTCTAATGAGCTATCGGCAACTGGTGTGTTATCCAGGCAAGTACCATATTTAGATCGATGTACAAATGCAAGTGAAATTACCTGCCAGACAAATCAGAATGAAGGTTTCATCGGTTTCACGGTAGAATATAGCGTGTGGTATGATGCTATTTGATAAGGTTCTAAGATCATCCTAGACATAAATGCAACTATGATTCACAATACTTGGAACATTGCATTTGTGACAAGGTACACATTTGTGCGGAAAAATCAATACATTTGACATTTTGAAAAAGACGAAGAAAAGGACCCTTATTTATTGGCTATCTAGACCTATGTATATTGCTAACTTCATGATAAATCGTCACAAGCATTAATTGTTTCATGTGCACAAATATATTGTCCATTATAAAGTTGGTATAAGTTCAACCATTTTAAATATCTAAAAAGGGTCCGCGAAGTATTCATATATACATTGGCTTCAGCATCCTAAACGAGTACATTATGGAAAATATACCTGAAAGTTATATTCATGTGATGCCACACATTGGTTGCAAATGTTTTGCATGTGACTTAAGAAAACACCATCACCGAAGGAAACCATATATAATCGTGCTCATTAGGGATACCCGTGAAGGTCCGGGTTAGAACATTGGCCTTCAGTAGCCCGTGCTTGTCGTAAGAGGCGACTAACGGGATCGGGTGGTCAGGCTCGCTGACTTGGTTGACACATGTCATCGGTTCCCAATTGCGCAGATCGATCACTGGATTGTCTGGTCCAGACTCGATTATATACAGACCGCCGCCATATAGCTGAACTATTGCTGAGTGTGGCGTAAAACTAAACTCACTCAGTCACTCACACATGAGGGACCCTGATACACAACTTGCATACATCTCTTAGGGTCCTGAAGGACGGCCCTGTCTGGGCACAGTTGTCAGCCATCATTAAACCAAAGCACGGCTCATGTGTACATGCTGGCGGGTATTACAGGTTATTTGCATATAACGGCGCAGGAAATTCTCACTCACTCCGATGTTTCCCTCTAGCCGCTTTAGTCTGTCCGTACAGGTTTTGTGTGATAAAAATGACGCTCAGTCGTCTATGATGACACCCCTGAGTGAATAGCAGCTCCATGTCTTTCGAGTCCAACACTTGGACCATCAGATCGTCCAAAACGATGAGACAGTGCTGACAATCGGCAAAGTCTTCGATTTCTTCGGGTGCGGGTAGGCCAGAATGTAAACTCAGTCGTGGCATTGTTCTTTCCATCTGGTCAAAAAAACGGTTGATAGATGCCATAACAGTATAAGAGTTTGTTGGGTGGATCTTT
The DNA here is from genome assembly GCF_003918875.1 of Haliotis rubra. Lineage (NCBI taxonomy): Eukaryota > Metazoa > Mollusca > Gastropoda > Lepetellida > Haliotidae > Haliotis > Haliotis rubra. The sequence goes on along the minus strand of NW_025764898.1, from coordinate 154,176 downwards.
CACGTACATACCAGTTACATTTTGCAACAGTCTAAAGACCCAATGAGTCTTTCCGCTGCCTGTAGGACCAGAGATGCAGATGCTGGAACACAGTTCGGATGGAGTTAAACTTTGCGTCTCCTACCAGGGTTTCATGGGATCGATGACGGCTTCGGGACTCCAAGTAATAGCACTCTTGGGTACGGTTGGTTGAACATCTACACATTTCTTCCTTTTAAGAGTATTTATCCACGGTGATTTAGATTCACTATCCATTTTGTGTATTGGTGCGAGGTGATTGGACAGTCTCAATAAATTTTTAGCTGTACAGCCAGGTACTGGACAATCCTTTCTGACACGACCAATATTCACGTCTTAACACTACAAATTGCATAAAGAAAATGATATATTTCGATGAAAACAAAAATAAATATGGAACTCAGAACCACACACCACGTGACATCGTGGCCCCTGTGCCGCGTGTAGATGTTCAACCAACCGTACCCAAGAGTGCTATTACTTGGAGTCCCGAAGCCGTCATCGATCCCATGAAACCCTGGTAGGAAACGCAAAGTTTAACTCCATCCGAACTGTGTTCCAGCATCTGCATCTCTGGTCCTACAGGCAGCGGAAAGACTCATTGGGTCTTTAGACTGTTGCAAAATGTAACTGGTATGTACGTGAAAGATCCACCCAACAAACTCTTATACTGTTTATAATGGACAATATAGTTGTGCACATGAAACAATTAATGCTTGTGACGATTTATCATGAAGTTAGCAATATACATAGGTCTAGATAGCCAATACATAAGGGTCCTTTTCTTCGTCTTTTTCAAAATGTCAAATGTATTGATTTTTCTGCACAAATGTGTACCTTGTCACAAATGCAATGTTCCAAGTATTGTGAATCATAGTTGCATCTATGTCTAGGATGATCTTAGAACCTTATCAAATAGCATCACACCACACGCTATATTCTACCGTGAAACCGATGAAACCTTCATTCTGATTTGTCTGGCAGGTAATTTCACTTGCATTTGTACATCGATCTAAATATGGTACTTGCCTGGATAACACACCAGTTGCCGATAGCTCATTAGAATTATATACGTTCACTGTCAGATAAACAGCTTAACATATGTGATTAAAGCTATTTCAGAACACACACTTCAGTAAAACACTCACTAAAAAATTGTGCCAGGGAGGCACAAAACTAGCATGATTTTCACATTTTGTTTGTGCTTTGGCACCTGGTGTTCAGCTACAAATCGTGGTATAGACTCATTAGTGAATTATGAGACGACATATCTAGATATGGTAAATATGGAGTGCAGTTATTTCCAGACTTATTAAAAATCATGTTACTTATGTTTGCCGATGATGTTGTTCTTATGACTGATACAATTCCAGGCTTACAGAATCAACTTAATATTTTACATAATTACACTGAATATTCAGGTCTAAAAGTAAACTTAGACAAGACAAATATTGTTGTTTTTAGAAGGGGAGGGCGCTTAGCAAGAAATGAAAAGTGGTTTTTAAATGACCAACCAATAACAACATTAAATACTTATAAATATTTAGGAGTTATATTTTCATCAACATTTATGATGAGAAAATGCATCAATGATTTAGCACTGAGGGGTAAGCGGGCTTTAATGGAAGTAATAAGTAATTTAAATGGAATTGGAATAGTAGACCCCAGTGTGTATTTTAAGATATTTGATGCGCAGATACAGCCGATATTACTGTATGGGGCAGAAATCTGGGGAATACATAAATTTTATGAAATTGAAAAGGTTCATCTAACAGCTTGCAAACGTTTTTTGAATGTCAGCCCTCAAACACCTACTGCTATTGTATATGGCGAGTGTGGAAGATATCCTCTCTTTATAAACGCATTGTGTAAAACTTTAAAGTATTGGTTAAAGGTTATTCATATGCATCAAGATAGAACTCCCTTGAAAGTGTACAAAATGCAAATGTATTACGATAACCGTGGATATAAGACATATGCTTCATATATTAGAGAAATACTTTTTTCACATGGATTTGGTTACGTCTGGATGTCTCAGACAGTGGGTGATGCAGCTTCATTTGTAAATAGATTCAAGACTGTTGCAATCAATATGTTTTTTCAATCATGGAATTGTACATTGAATAACAGTTCACGATACCGTATTTACCTAGAGTTTAAAAGTCTGTTAACTCCAGAAAAATATTTATCATGTATCTTGGACAAAAAGTTTCGAAATATTTTGATCAAATTTAGATGTGGGTTATTAAGGTTAAAGTATAATGAGGGAAGATGGTTAAATGTTGAGGTTGCAGAACGTAATTGTCCATTGTGTAAGCTGGGTGTGGAAGATGAGTATCATTTTATTTTTATATGTACTGAATATAACTCCCTTAGATTAAAATACTTGCCATATGTATATCAGAAACAACCAAACTACTATAAATTTAAGACCCTGTTATCAACAAATAATGAAACACTTTTAAGAAATTTGTGTAAATACATCTTTCATGCTTATAAAATCAGAGCAATCAAACTCCAATAACTTTTCTTTAAACCACACACTTTTCCTTTTAAATGTTTTTTAAAGGTGTGCATATATGTTTATATTAAATATTATATTGATACTGACAAGAAATCTATTTGAACAAATAACACGTGTATTATTGATATGTATGCCCTTTAAAGTGTATCTATATTTGTAAACAAAAGTATGTATGTTGTATATGGGCCTGTGGCCTACATAGGGAATAAAAATACTTGACTTGACTTGACTCATACTTCAGGGTAAATTTGTTTACAAACCTATATAACTGTTACTAGGGAGTCATTCCAAGCCGACTGGTACAACATCGAAATATACCTCTGATGCCTAACATTTCCGTCAGGTCTTCAAAAAGACGGTATTTAGCAAAACGCAGGTAGATTCGTGGACAAGGACGCCATTGATCAGCCTTAATCAGTGAATAGTATGGGTCGTGAAGATCCGGTTTAGAATTGGTCTTGAGCAACCTATGATTGTCGGAAGAGGTCACTACCGGGATCGGGTGATCTTTCTCGCTGAGTTTGTATCTCAGTAGCGTAGATCAATGTTCATGCTGTTGATGACTGGTGCGTGTGGCCCAGACTCGATTATTTACAGATAGCTGGAATATTGCTGAGTGAGACGTTAAGCAAGCAATAAAGAAAGAAAGAGTTTGGCCTTGTGCGTCCGTTGTTTCATGTAAAGAAAAACGGATTTTACAAATGGAATGGATTGTTATTGTGCTAAATGACTGCATAAAAGTATAGTATGACCAGAAATTATTCAGAATTTTAGGAATATGTTTAATTGGATTTCTAGTATAAACAACTTTGACCAGCTATCAAGTGCTTGGTTTCATTCTAGAAAGACAACTCCGTTAATCCTTTTTCATTAGTTTGTGAAGAGTTATCCCCCTTTGTTTACTTGCTAGCAGACGACATTTTCAGTGATCCTCAGTATGGATGATTTTGAGAAGAGGAAGTTGATTTTAGACTATATTAACAAGGACATCAAATCAGCTAAAGTGATTTCAAGTAGAACAGGCATCCCTTTGTCCACTGTTTATCGTGTTTTGAAACTATTGCAAATGGGTATGGCATTGAGCACCAGGGAGGCGCAGGGAGGCCCAGAAAATTGACTGTCGGTGACAGGAGGCGGCTTTTCTAGCCGATGCACCAGCACACCTTTGGGGTTGGCGAACTAGGAAACGCCTCAGCTTTGATGGCGAAGTGCCGTCAATAATGTAAGTTAGATTTCATTTGTATCAAAATCGATATAATACACGGTATATACGAGTATGAGTAAACCAGTCCTCTGCAGAGAGTACAAACTTGATTTAACTATAATCTTGATGCTCGCGCGTTTATTTTCTACTACGCGTTACCGTATATAAGACGCATAATTCTGAATTTGTTTCTGTTTTGTCAATTTAGCGAATCCAGAAAGATGGACACACCGGCAGCATGTCCTCCACGATCGCCGTCCTGGATAACGGAGACGACCGTGAGCACACCTTTGGGCTTGGCGAACCCCTATAAGGCGCGACAACGCCCTAGTTTTGGCGGGGAAGTGTCGTCAGTAATGTAAGTTAGATTTCATTTGTATCAAAATCGATTTCATACACGATATATGCGAGTATCATTAAACCAGCGCACTGTTAACAGTACAAATTAGATTTAGCTATAATCTTCACGCATACGCGGTTAATTTCTACTGCGCGTTAACGTATATAAGACGTTTAATCCTGAATTTGTTTTCTGTGAATTTAGAAAATGCAGAAAGATCTCCCCCCAGAAAGATTCCCCCCAGTCTCCTTCCTGGATCGAGGAGACAGCCGTCAGTGGGAAAAGTTCGTCCCCGGACAAAGTGAGTTTTCATTTATACTAATAGATGCGAAAATAAAACGGCTAACGCGACTTAGATTTATTTTAATTCTGAATTGTATTTGTCCTTATCTTTTGCAGATGAAGCAAGATCTACTACTGCTAGTACAATTGGGCCGCGCAATCATATCAGAAATGGAGGAGCGTATCTCCACGATGTAAATTTTGGAATTTGAATCCTACCCGGTCTAGTATCTCAAATTATCCTTTAGATTTTAAAGTACATTATTTTATTTTACTGACAACTCCGATTAATTATTCAAATTTTAAGTTCTCTAAAAAATAATAATAAATAAATAAATAAAATAATTCCGATATTGATTTCATCATTCCATTTTTCATACAGACATATATTTTTCGGGTAGGATTCGAATTTCAAAGATTATCCATTTATTGTGCAGTATTTTGTTATTGTTATTGCTATTGTTGTTTTTATTCTAAGTTAAAATGGTCTTTTTTTCTGTACATCTTTAAAACTTTCGCTTTAATCTGTTCAGTTATAATTTATTGTCCATCTTTAGTGTTTTATTATTGCATTTCAGCTCCATAGTTAATGCTAGCTCTTTTTGTCCAATCTAGGCCGCATTTTTATAAGATATTCACCTGACTCGAATAATCGACAAAACGCCGGGGAAAATAAGAAGATTTTCTCAGGATCTGGAGCGGCATTCGCGGTGTGTTTGGAGTTTACGAAGGAATTGTATTGGATTTATACTCGTGGTGAGTACTTTCAGTTTATGTTTTCATTTCGTCAAATGCTTCTCACACCCGTATAGTCATAGCGTAAAAGTCGCTGTTATCGCCGTTGAATATCGATCGCCGTTGAATATCGATCAAACGGCCTGGCGAGGTCGATGAAATTCTTTTGTCCGGTCACGCGTTCGGGTCAGGCTAAGCCTTGAATGGAATTCTTTCGTTTCATTAGGCTGGATCGGGTCCGCGAACTGTTACTATCGCCGCCCTAATACTCTTACCGGCAATCGTGAACGGACTAAGAACTTATATACCCATTTTCGTACGTAATACCCGTATTGCCCGATATATTTTCAACTGTTTGCGCGTTTGAATCAGCGTAAACTCCGTCCATCTCGTTATTCATTATATTTATCGTTGTAAATTTTGTATTGTCTCGTGTACCACTGCTGGTGGTTTTCCGAAAATAGATTTCTGTCTATGCTTATAAGGACTTGTTACTACGCGCCTAAAGGTTATAGTATAGTTTACCGGCATCGAAATAAACGCTGTTGAAACAAAAGGGGTCATGTTAAAGGCTTAGGTCAATTTATTATTATTTTTTAAATGCTTTTGTGTGGTTTTATTATGATTATTATTTTTAAATCGTCAGTTCTATTTCGCCTAATATATATACGGTAATACATAAAATGAACGTATCAACCTCGATTTTTTAATATTTGACGTCCTCGGAACGATATTTCGAATGTTGATGACGCTAATGACGATAGTGTGGGGACGCTATAGTCTTTTATGGCGAGCAATCGTTCCCTTTGGTAAATTATGATCGGAACCAATCGCGGCTCGCGAATGTATCGATTTTTTTTCGAGACAAAGAGGACGATGAACCGACGGTGACGGTACCGCGTCTTTTCGTGACGTCACGAGGTCCAATGCCTCCGATTGAGTGAAATTATGATCGGAAACCAATCGCTACGACGCTCTTCGGCCACGCCCCTTTCCGATCAAAGAGAGGTATATACAACAGGTATGCAGTTGTAAAGCTGTCTGTGTCGTCTGTGTTGGGTGTGCAGTTGTGAAGCCGTCTGTGTCGTCTGAGTTGGGTGTGTAGTTGTGATGCCGTCTCTGTCGTGTGAGTTGGGTATGCAGTTGTTAAGCCGTCTGTGTCGTCTGAGGTGGGTATGTAGTTATGGTCTGTGTCGTCTGATTGGGGTATACAGTTGTGAAGCCATCTTTGTGATCTGAGTAGGGTATGCGGTTGTGAAGCTGTCCGTGTCGTGTGACTGGGGTACACATGTTAAACTGCGGGACTAGTGCTGTACTGTAACACGGACACAAGCGCAAATGTGAACCAGGCATCAGGACCAGACACACGTGCATGCTGGTCGCTATAAGCAACGTAGAAATATCACGTCACCAACTTTTTGAAATATCATGTGCACACAGAACAGCTTGACAGGTGTACACACACACACACACACACACACACACACACACACACACACACACACACACACACACACACACACACACACACACACACACACACACACACACACACACACACACACACACACACACACACACCAAAAAACTGGCCCCTACACGTTTAGAAGACGTTAGTATACGAACAATAAGGTGGTCCACCTTACCACGTGGTTGGGAGTAGAATGGATTTATTTAAACAATAGGTATGGCGTTTATACATCCTCGTGACGTTTCAGGTTTAGACTGGTTTATAATTTGAGCGGCGGTGTGTGTGTCGCGTGGTGCTGGGCACGGGGGTCACTCTCAATGTTGATCACTGGTTTGTCTGGTAGGATTATTTACCTTCTGCTGTTATAGAAGTTAAATAATGCTGACAACCTAGAGATAGAATCATAGCTTTCTTTTAAACAATAGTTCCCGGCAGTCAGAGACCACCATTAGTTGAATCATCAAGCAGGGTCTCATCACACTAAGTTACCGTCATGGTTGCTGGCCGTCAGCTGGCTTTGTGTACCGCTCTGTGACGCTCTGACGTCGCGGTTTCAAGAAGGTATACGTTGTATATACAAGTGTTACAACGTTCCTGTTTCTGCACCAAGTGACACTGAATGGTATAAAGATCAACTTGAGTTTATTGTCTTTCCAACATCCAGTACAACAGGTAGGAAAGTGCCGGTATTCTAAGTTGGCTACTTTGTTACATCAATCGTAATATCGAGGCCTACCAATGTGGCAATTCACATGATTATTTACTTGGCTCTGTCAAGACATAGTGAGTGGGTGAGTTGGGTTTTACACCGCTTTTAACAATACCACGGCGAGGGACACCAGAAATGGTCTTCACACAATGTACCCATGTGGGAATCGAACCCGGGTCTTCGGCGTGACGAGCGAACGCTTTAACCACTAGGCTACCCCACCGCCCCTGTCACAGTATAGCACTGGTCTGGTTTGGTCTTTAAGAAAACGTCAAGGTAGGTGAGTAGAGAAGGTGTATGATCCCTCGAACTTCCAACACCAAGAAGCAATTTCATTACAATTTCTTTCATTACACTCGTGCATTAATTCAGCACCACCCTATTTTGAAAATAAGATGTGATGCTACAGAAAATTTAGGGTATAGCCATCAATTTAATCAACCTATGTCCATTGACAGTTTTACAAATACCATAACCTTTTCTATTCTTTATAAAAGAATATGTTGATGAAAATGTGATGGGGCTGAATTTTTACCCAAAATATATATCCCTCTCCTGCTCAAACAACACAATTAAGTTAAGTTTTGACTAAAATAACAATTCTGTTATATACCAAGATGACATTTACACATCAAGTAAGCTTAAATTATGTATAATCAGGAAGAACCCGAATGTCAAAGATTCAGACATTTTTTCCAACAATTCAGATTGTTAATTAACAAAAACTCAAAAAAGGCCACATTAATAAGATTTTGGAATAAATCTTTTATGATTTTGAGTTTATTGTATTGAGTAAACACCTTTCCTTGTCGGATACTGATACTTACAGCTAAAATGTTTGTTTTGTTTGTAACTTTCACTGCATTTTGAAATTCTACTAGTTTTAGTTTGACTGTAACTTCTCCTCAATCTTAGTTTACAAACTTTCATCCATTCTCAATAAATAACGAATTTACAGGCCACATAACAATCAATTATTACTTTCACTTTTCAAAATAAGGTAACTTGTTTTAGAACAGAAAGACACCTGGTATAAATAAAGGCAATTATTCTAATTAAAGTACATGGTAATTTCAATGATGTTTTCGGGTTTGAAATGTTAAATGCCTGCTCTTTCAAATTATAAACGTTATTTTTTTTAAAGATATTAGAATGTTCATTTCAGGCAAAATTAATTAGTAAAAGTACAGGGTGGTGTTTATTTTATGCACGGATGTATGTGTATACAAGGGAATCAAATTAAAAGAAACAAGGTGTCGAATACACATTTGAATTTAGATCCCAGTCATTAACGTTTCAGAATGTAATGTGTCAACCAAATTACTGGAAAGAAAATTGCTAAAAGACGACTCTCATGTGTTGCTGTTCAGTTGGGGAAAGAATCATTGTTGCAAAATTAGGTTGGGTTTGCTTGTTGTTTAACGCCGCACTCAGCAACAATATTCCAGCTATGTGGCTTCGGTCTGTAAATATTGGAGTCTGGACCATACAACCCAGTGATCAACAGCATGAGCATCTATCTACCCAATTGGGATAAGATGACATGTGTCAACTGAGTCAGCGAGCCTGACAAGCCGATCCCTTTAGTCGCCTCTTACGACAAACATTGGTTACTGAAGACCAGTTCTAAACAGGATCTTCTCTGGTAATGTTTTTGAATGTCTACATCGTGTAAATATTGGAGTCTTGAACAGACAATCATGTGGCTGATATCAGGGGCATCATCGCGAGCATCAAATACATCTGTGTTTGTTACATAATGATTGTTGGTAGGTTTTTGAACATTGTTAGGCCCACGAGTCAGCGTGTGTCGAATGTAAGAGGACGTACATTTGGTGATAAATCATTACGACTTTTGTTGCATCTATACTTTTGCAGCTGTATTTCCTTTTAAACAAGGCATACTGTATCCACAGAGAACTGTTTTACCATAACCATTGCTCCATGTGATTCAGGTAATAATGTCCACATTATATTGAAGGCACAACTAACATGATTTTCATTGAAGCGATTCTTTCTAAAACTCGTATTGTACAGGGATGAAACTGTTCTGACGTCAAAGTTATATGATTCTGTGTTAAAATTACAAATAGTAATCAGTGTAGCTTTTGGTGATAATTGTTATATAGATGTATCTAGGCATCTCGAATAACACTGAGACCTCAGTAGATAAATAGACACGTGTTACTATAATTCAGTGCATATACCGTATACGTACAGTGCATCTGTTGTCGTGTGAATGTGGAATATAGAGGCCAGCGGTTCCTTTGATCTCGCTACTTATTTATATCTCCAGTACCGTGTAGTACATGATGAAGGAGTTTAGTTAATGTTGACTATTGTTGTAAGTCGGGCAGGTTTCACCCCACCGTCTATGAAATAGGGAGGCGAGGCTGGATGGGGAAGACGCGGGGATGTCTGTTTGTAAGTGTGGCGGGTTGCCCAGTTGACCATACCACAGCAATCCAGCGCCAAACTCGGTGTTGCTCCTGATATGACACGTCACAATGACGTCATAACTCGCTGCTTAGTGCGACCAGTGTCGCTAGTCAGGGCATTTCCAGGTTGACAGTGAGATGTGTGTGTTGTGTGAAGACGGTAGTTTCTTTATCAAATTCTTTAAAACATAAACAGCAATACAATGTATGATTAATTTGGTGACATTAAGTACCATTGGAATCAAACAGTAATAGAGTTATCGTTCCCGTTTAAAGTTGTTCTGATGTTCATCTACCACTATGAAATCCTTCCAGAGGGGCACGAGTCGCTGTTCGGGTTGTCCAGGAATAACACGTGTTGGTCACGAATGTAAAATTACTGTGAGCAGCGAGTTGCACTCAACTTAATAAAACTTAAAGGTCACATGCAACGTAAAACACAACTTTGCAGATTCTGATACCTTTCGGGATGGACTTACCGAAACAAATTATCAAGAATGCAAATTCAACTTAAAAAGTTGAAAAATAACCCGATGAAAAAAACCGCGCGAAATCGTAGTTTAAACGATTCACTAATTTTCCCCCAGCGCTTGGGGGAATTTAAGTTGTTTCAACAGCTGGGCTGCTCTCATAGCACGTGCGCAGTGAAATAGGTTCGCGCAGCTTGGAAGCGGGTTGTCCGGTGAATAATCGGTGAAGGCTTTGGTGTGAGCTTCTTTTCTAATGTTCTGTTGATATTTCACAGGCACGAGCTTTTGATATGTTATGACAGTAGATTACCGATTTAACTGTTTATATAATTTCATTTGTCTGTTTCACCACACGTTCTTCTTACAGAGTCACTCTCTCAGTTCGATACTTAAAAGCAATGTCACAGAATTTCTAACTGTGATATAGATATGTCGTTGTCACAGACAAAACTCAATGTCTGTTTTATTTACACCTATTTGTCTGCCTGCCTGTCTGCTAATGACAATATTCAATACACAACTTCGATCACTGATCACATGCAATTTGAACTTCACACCTATCAGGCTATACACCATAAACAAAACGCATTGATTTATGGCCCGAGTTCGGTCTCTGTCACATTATGTAATTACACAGACAGGCAGGTGGGATACTTGTACACATGACATGTTATGATGTCTGTTGATTGCAAAATGTTTTACACAAAAAATGAGCATGTATTTACAAAACCCAACATCTCTATATTCCCACACAATGAGCCGTGAGGGCATCTGCAAATGAACCAGCCGTTACACTTGAGTGCACACCCACCCGCTCTGACTGGGTTCGGTATTCCGGCTGCTTCGTTTCTTGGGAAGTAAACCCAAGTACAAAATATTGCACTTTAGATTTGCGATTGTACGCTTATAAAATTTGTTTATATGTTTTTTCATAACCAGCAATGTATATTATATGTCATGAATAAGTGATAATTGTGTTTAAATTATGTTTGATTTTTTTGGTTGCATGTGACCTTTAATGTCTCTGAAAAACTGATTCGAATACAGATTTGTTTCAGTAAATATATGGCATGTCGCCCAGTTGTGAAGGCCTCCATTGTGGCCGCCATTCGGTAGCCATTGATGGCATGGCTCGATGCTTCTGCTATCCTCTTCGCCATGTATGTGGCTTTGACTCCGAGGCCCATCCATGGTATGACCATGCCCGGGGCGTCATGGAAACTCATGCTTTGAAACATCTTTAGGATAGTCCCAAATACAGCCTCAGAAGAATTCCAGCCAACAAACCTGATCTTGTCCTTTTTGATAAAGCCACTGACTTTATTCATATCATTGAATTTTCTGTCCCTTTTGACAGCAACGTCATTGGCAAGATTCAGGAAAAGCATGCTAAAATATGAGGAAATGTCTCGCTTGCCTCCGAAGTACACTGTCGTCAGGCTCCCCATTGTTCATATTCTCCGGAATGTTCATGGTGGGTTCGACTTGGCAGTGCTTCCTGGTAGAAGACCCATTCGCTGTCTGGGCTGCGTGTAGAGGGGCCAAGGGCCCTGAGCTGTGGCCTTACCAGCCCGACTGTGCCAGGATCACCTGAACCCTCTCTTCTGCATTTTCATCTTAATCTGTAAAACATAATTATAGAATAATAACTACTAAATACAAAACGTCACAATGGCTTGCCTCATTTGTATTGGCCATGGTTATGACCCTGAACATGTCCTGTAAGTCCTGGAAAACGGAGGATTCTCCATGTCCACTGAGAAGCTCTTGTCATATTGCACGCACACGTTCCAGCTTCAAGTCTCATAATACCTGTGCTATTGGCAAACCTGTATTTTGTGGACACAGTTTACCTGCCTTTCTTAAATCTATTTTGGAAGCCTCTTTCATCATCAGTACAGGTGACGTTAAAAACGGAATCGATCCGACTTTAGGTCCACTGTAATGCTCATTGTATATGCTTTTGACGAATAGTTAAACATGTATGAATGGGTAAAAAGTTCTAAACAAACTGTTGACTAAGAACTGCATTTCAGATCCTCCTTCACTGCCTGAACATGGCGACCAGAATCAGAGATACGTGGACAAACAGGTATCTGTAATCAACACGCCTGTCACTCATCTTGTTTGTTGCATCATGCAAGCAAGCAATAGATATCTGTGAACCTTTCCGACGCAGAAAACCCGCCTAATAGGTCCTTCTTTTACACGTGTTAACGATTAAAGCATTCCATGTTCAGTGATGCATTGTTAGTGAGAGTTAACCACACTTGTTCCGCAGCACACTCCCCGCAGTGATTTCTGAATTGTTTTAAAAGGAAATTGTCCTGATGTACGAATACCTGACGTATATTAACTAAATATTACGTTAACATACACAAACAAATGTAATTAATGAAGCCTGTCCGTGTTTTGTAGGAACACGACAAAGAGGTAAAGGACCTGTCAGAACAAGTGGCAACATTGACGCTACAATTACAGAAGATGAAGGAGAAGGAACGAGCACAACTGGCAGGTACACGTTGTACACCGTGTGTTTGAAAGATTAAATATATTTGAAACTCTAACCAATCGTAAAGGTTCAAACAAGTACAATTGACTAATTCCATGGAGTGGCGTGTTCTGAAGATATGAGTTAATGGAAGTTCGCCAGAAATACGTATGTTGTGAAATACAGTATAGTTAACGAGGTTAGGAGATCTAATACTGTTTGATTGCTATTATGTATTAATTCTCACATGTTCCTCGGTTTGCTTCAGACATGCGGCTGTCAATGTGGAAGACGAGGCCAGGTTCTCCTCAGCCCTCAGAAAGCAGTGGAATCTGTAAGTACAAACTGTGACCAGGAACAATTATTCAAGAAGATCTGTACATAACTGTAACACATTACATGACAAGCCCCGTCTTGTAGCTGGGTCCTACTGTCCCTGGGCGTGATAATGCTGGAATATTACTAAACGCGGTGTAAAACCAAACTCACTCACCCACTCACTTCTGTAGCTGTGAGTTTGCAGAAGCAAATAGGACAGCGGCACGAGGCATGGCACACAGAAAAACGATATGAAGCTTCCAAGCGTCTATTTACTGTGTAAATGTAATAGGTACATGGGATGGCAAAGACCTTCCAATTTGTTATCTCATTAAATACACCCACAGCTATAAATCTTGAACAGTTGGAACGCAGAAGGCATTTTTTCACTTCAATCAACAGAATATCGGTATTTGTGTCCAGTTCATGATAAATTCTTACTTAAATGGCTGTAGTACATCTGTAAATCCTATAGCTGCAGACCTAACTGTTTCAGTCACGGTACCAGACACAATGACAGAAGTTGGTGACGAGGAGTTTCAGGATACCACAGGTAAAGTAGAACAGGATCGGTGTTTGTTTTATGGGCAACTACTTTGTTGCAGCTGATGCGATGTGTCAGCATAGATGCTAACACCGTTATCAAGCTAGTGATACACAACATTATGGACAAGGCGAATATATACATGGATGCTATTTGAGATTATACAATTAACGAGGTTGATGTACAGTGTGATGACATTACTAACAGAGGTTGTGGTAATAGATAATGGTCATGAATCCAGATGGACAAAGGGTAGGGGCCGTTTAATCTTGACTGGCCTTGATCAGATAATGGTAAGCCGTAGGGATGTAATAACCTTGATTTCTGTAGAAAAACTTCTGGACCATAATCTTTACAGTATTTTACGTATAGTGTCACTAAGCAATATGCTAAATAATCTTTTGTTTAGATTTTTTGTCATTTGTCGAGCTTACGCATAAATTTATTGAAGCCAAGGCTTGCCGAAATCACGTTTTACGTTTTGCGGGATGGCAGTTGCTTCGTACCAACTTCAGGTTAGGGTGGGTACTAACACTGTCACGGAAGAATATTACTCCCACGCAAACCACCTGTCGAACTGTCAGTCACTGTCTTGTTATCTCCGGTGCCTCCCATCAAAACTCAGTTTGTTTAGTTGAACACGATGCTGCAGTTGAAATTTGATAATAAGCTTAATCTGATCACATTTAATCTGATCACATGTGATCCCGGAGTTATTTTGTGAAAGTTTTAGCGTAAATAATTTCATGTCTTCCTATATTTTTCAGTATGACAGAAGGATACTTTAGTTACTGGCTTCTATGAGAACGTGTGTTGAGATCGCACACCGGAAAGGTAACCCTCGTCAAGTGTTACAGTATTTTCACGGTTGTGTGCGTTGCTAGTGTTAGCCGTCTCGATGCTTTTTATGCGCGAAAATACGACAAACCAATCAGAACGCGCGTAATGGTCGGGGTGCTTTGATAAATTTAATCCAGACTACTTAAATCGTTTATGGCATTATGTTATTGTTTAAAAATCATGAAAAATATATATCGTCTTATTTAAAGTACAGAGAGCGTAGCTAACAGAATTTTTGCTGTCTAATGTGAAGTTTTTGATAAGAATCACGTCAGGGACCAATTGAGTGTATTTCTGGCGATCCTGCGGGCTTGTTGTGGTGATTGTACGTGCGTTTCCGACAGTTTTTTGGAAATGTAAATATAGATCGCTACGAGTTTCAAACAATAATATTATATCTGTATGTTACTAATCAACTTTAATCTTCAATTTTCGGCATATATTTCAATTCACTGGGGATATTTTAGTCCGACCTTTTTTTTGTCATTCATATATTTTTCAGCGAACTCATTTAAAATTCCACTTGGGGAATGACTGCAAGGTTATGTCCCAGAATAACACGAGTTGGTCACGAATGTCTCTTGCGCAGATATATCACAATAAAAGAGCAACGCAACCATCCTCTTTCTACATTAATACCATCAACACTCTTCCCATACCAAGATGTTCAACAAACAGCTAAAGGTGCGTTCACACGTTGCAACTAGTTGTATAAAACTTGTGGCATGCATCAAATTTCACAGTGTGAACAGGGGAGTTGGACAGATTTTTGTTGCATGCAACAAGTTGCAAGCGAGTTGCAAGGAATAGAACTTGCTCTATTTCCATGCGACAAGTTGTACGGTTCTGGCCAATCAGATCGCGTTTCGTAGTCACGTGGTATTTACGCAGACATCAAACATGGCGATACCACAACAACGGACGACACAACAACGCCGGAAAAATGTTAAAGAAAGAATTGACCTCAGCAACCATGACATTGAAAGGTTTATTTCATACTACCATTCCCACGAGTGTCTTTGGAATGTGTCTAGTTCGTTTTATTCAAAACGGGAACACAGACAGGCCGCCTACGTTTCCATTTCCGAACTGATGAACGGTGTTATGACAGGTGAGTGACAGAAATATATTCGACGTGCTTCTATTTGATAAACTAATCTTACTTCTTTGCTTAACAAATTTAGTATGACTTTACCTAAATTTGGTCATGAAGTATCGCCCACATTATCATCGATGGCGAACCAGAGTCACGATCCATAATCTCGATCATTCATCTGAAGTTCGGATAGACGAGGTCTGACTGTACAACCAAAACACAAACATTGAACCACAGACTGCTATCAGTACAAATTTAGGCAATTTAGAAGCATTGTTGATGGTTTTTTGGTAAAAAAAACATATGTACAATATGAAAAGATCCATTTATAAAGGTTTCATTTTATTATAATAACGCAACATTTTACCGAAAACATTGACCGAGTATCTGTCAGTTTACGTGGTTCTCGCAGAATGACCTATATTTGGTGAGGCTTTCAACCGGGGGTAATTAGATCTAATTGGTCTTGAATATTTACATTAAATGTTTATTCTAAATTTATTTCTTGTTCATGTTTAATCATGTTAAGTAAATTGGTTTTAAATATGAACATAAGATAACTGGACATTCTTCTGACTGTTTTTCAACCAATGATGACGTTTAGGCCTATCAATTTTCTATAAAAGACGTTTTCCTATTAAACTTAACTATTTTTGAGTATTAACATGATGTATAGCTCCACCACCCCCCAAAAATGAGACAAATCTGAATTTTAATCAACGATAAAAGTGCCTCACTCTTTTGGGCAAAAAACTATACATGTATTATTTTAAAGTTTAACATGTTAGTGATATTTTTGATCAGTAGTAGTTGAGCATTACAGCAATATTCATTGGAACATCTACAGTATTTTACATTATCATGATTATTGGAGATCTGTTAGCATGGTCAGGGTAAAAAGTAAAAATATGCATATTTTTGAGGTTACACAAATGTTTGCATTAAAGTATACATTTATCATGATTATATGTCAAATGAAAACATTTTAATTTCATTTTTTCATTATAGCGGATCAGGTCCCAGTTAAGATTTCTGCTCTGCGGACCTACTATTGCAAGGAACTAAGGAAGGAAACCCTCTCCCGGAAAAGTGGGGCTGGTCGAGATGATATTTATGAGTCTACCTGGGAATGGTTTAAGCTGTTGGATCCTTTTCTTAGAAGCCAGGTTCATCAAAAAAACAACTATAAGTAACTTGGTTAGTATTGTAAGAATGTAAACTTTTAATAAACCATGTACATCCATTGGTATTGATAGATATATATTACAAAATTTTATTAATTACATAAAACAAGTTACTGTCAGCATTGACATAAGCTGAACATGAATAAATCAAATAATTAGTGCCATTTTACTGTATTGGACTTGGAAAATAGCTGCAGGTATGGCTGAAAATAGCTTGTTCCATATGAACACTTCATTTGACTTCATGCATAGGATCAGACAATGTGATCCCACTGCCAATCAACTTGGCCATTAGAACAGAAATAATCTGCAAATTCTTCCCTAATCTGCCTTGCATTATCGGCACTCCTGTTGCCACCCTGTTGAAGTAGTGATTGGGGCCTGCTTCCATTATCCAGTGGAAAAACTTCTGTTTCTGTGTATTTTTTGTCTTTTGTTGTACACAGAAAGTTGTGTAGAGCAATACATGCAAGAACAACCTTTGTACATGTCTCAGGTGTTAATGATAAGCTCCTTTGAAATACTCCAAAGCGGTTGGTCAGTATACCAAAAGCATTTTCTGATACACGTCTGGCTCTGGAAAGTCTGTAATTGAATACTTTCCTTTCCATAACTAAGTCCCGGTGGGGATATGGCTTCATGATGTTATCTTTTAGTGGAAAGGCATCGTCCCCAACAATCACATAGGGAGTATCAAGACATCTTCCAGGCAATGGCTTTGGACCTGGAATTTTCAAGGAGTTACTGTTCAGTGCCTGATTCAGTGATGAATTGGCAAATATACCTGCATCACATGACCTACCATTTGCACCAACATCTACATACACAAATCTGTAGTTAGAATCAACAAGAGCTAGGAGTACAATGCTAAAAAAGTTTTTATAGTTGTAGTAGAGTGATCCTGATTTGGCAGGTGATTTTATAGATATATGCTTTCCATCCAAAGCACCAATACAGTGTGGAAACTGCCACTTCTCCTCAAATCCCTCTGCAACTTGCAGCCATTCTTCTTCTGACTGTGGCACCTGAAATCAATTTGAGATATTTTAAAAATATATTTTTCGAAATAATACCATATACTTACACTACCAATTTTATGTGACAGGAAACCAACATACTGTCAACTGAGCAGGATGGACCCAGTCAAGTGGAACAAGTGGTTCAAGAGGAGGAAAATGTGGAACCAGACAATGCGCAGGCTGAAACCATGGATTGTACTCCACCACCCCCATCTAAAAGAAAGCGACAGGACAGTGTTCCCCTCCAAGTTTTGGCTACTCTTAAGTCAATTGAAAACAGAAGATCACAAAGTGAAAATAATGGAGAACTATGTTTTGCCAAATATTTGGCTTCAGAGATGGCCCGAGTTTCCAATCTAAGTAAAAGGAATGAATTGAAAATTAAAGTTCAACAACTTATTTTTGAATATCAAAATGAAGAATAAGATTTTATATGTATTATGCACATGCCATCTGTCCTTAATGATAACTCATTGAGATAATTATATGAAGCTTGACTTGAAATCCTAATATATGCAAAGAATATGTATTTCAGGTCAGCTGCAAAGCTTTTTCCCAAGACATTTGTCAGCCAGTTTAAATAATAAATTATAATTCATGTTATTAAGGCTTTTCTGTTGTACTTCAGTGTGAGTGGTGTTCAAATATCATTGGGAGTGTGTTAGTTTTGTTACAGTAATTTATGTAGATTTTTACACCAAGTGAAGCAAACCGATTCATTACAAAGCCCTACAGGTGAAAAACTTAAGTTATATAATATTATGTTTACACAAGAGTGCTTTGAGATGATGAGTATTAATATTATTATTTCGATAAATCACATGGGATTTATTCGTTTTCCTCATAATGCTTGGACATCTGAAAAAAAGTCATGAAGTCATAATAACAACGTTTACACAGAACTACAGAAGTTAAACCTATAAGTAAATACACATTGTGTTTCATTACAGCTTATTGATTTATTTAGTCATCGTTTAAACATGGGGAAAAAATATCAAGAATTCAAGTGTTGACATGCACCTCACCTTCAGAAAGTCCTTCTTGAGAGTTTCATAAATTGCAACACACACTTGAGGGACGAAATTGCAAATTGTGTTCTTTGGTACCCGATACAAGAACTCTAGAGACTTGTAACTGTCACCTAAATAAAAAGAAAAACAGATGATTCAGTCAGAATAATCAAAAAGTTATTGAGCGTATACATGTGGCACACCTTCGGAAGCCTCATAATACTCTTTACAGGGTTAGGGACAGCGGCTTTGCACTCAAGCATTTGGTGCTAACGCAGTCAGGAGTGGTTGGTTTATTTATAGATTGCCACGCTTATTGACAAACACAAAACAGCTGATCGACAAACAGTAGGTGATCTGTGTGATACATTAACTATAATTCATGAAATTATGACTGTTCATAGCCCTACCTGTGGCCAAATATCGAAGTGTGATGGCGAGTTTTTCTCCAGGGGGTATAGAATCACGCATGGGTGTATCAGCTTTGGTTATCATCGGTGACACTCTGCCCAGCAGTTGATCAAAACTCTCTCTGTCCATGCGTAAAAAATTGACAAAACTTTTTGTGTCCTCAGCTTCAAGTTCCCTCATTAAAGCTTTATAAGCTCCTAGATCACTTCGTCTTGCAATCCAGGGACGGACCCAGCACGAACGGTCGGCTTTGCCATGGTTAAAATCAACGAGCATTGCGACAACCGCCGCTTCCAGAACATCGTCATCACTGTCGCTGTTGTATAGGGACGCCATGACCGTATGCTAGTTTCTACAGTGCGTTGCTAAGCAACATGTAAAACGAGATCTCACGATACCGAAAATTGTATACAACTTGGCCTGTGTGTGAACGCAACTCAAGACGTGCAACTTGTTGTATGCAACATGTTGTAACAAACTAGTTGCAACGTGTGAACGCACCTTAAATCAGATTGAAATATCCCGAGTGAAGTGAAATGTAAGCACAGTATTTAAGATTAAAGTTGATTACTTTTATAGAAATGTATTGCTTTGAAACTTGTAGTTATTCATATTAGAGTACCATAAACTGTAGAAAGCGCGCGTAAAATCTCCACAGCAAGCCCGCAAGATGGTCTTAGAAAACGCTCAACGTGAGACCCGTTCTGTAAATAAACGCACAAATACAAACCTAGGTGTGTGTATTTTAATCTGTCACCGTCCATGGTCCTATCCTTATTAAAAATTCACATTAGGCAATACAATTTTCTAAGCTACGTTCCTTATAATGTCAAAATGACAATGTATATTTTTCAGTCACATATACCACAAACGATATAAGTACGACATAAATTAGGTTTGCACTTGTGAAGCCGCCTGTGTCGTCTGAATTGGGTGTGCAGTTGTGAAGCAGTCTGTGTCGTCTGAGTTGGGTATGTAAATGTGAAGCCGTCTGTGTCCTCTGACTTGGGTGTGTAGTTGTGAAGCCGTCTGTGTCGTTTGAGTTGGGTATGTAGTTGTGAAGCCGTCTGTGTCGTCTCAGTTAGGTGTGCACTTGTGAAGCCGCCTGTCTCGTCTGAGTTGGGTGTGCAGTTGTGAAGCCGTCTGTGTCCTCTGAGGTGGGTGTGTAGTTGTAAAGCGGCCTCTGTCGTCTGAGTTGGATGTGCAGTTGTGAAGCCGTCTGTGTCGTCTGAGTTAGATGTGCAGTTGTAAAGCCGCCTGTGTAGTCTGAGTTGGATGTGCAGTTGTGAAGCCCTCTTTGTCGTCTGAGTTGGATGTGCAGTTGTGAAGCCGACTGTGTCGTCAGAGTTGGATGTGCAGTTGTGAAGTCGTCTCTGTCCTCTGAGTTGGGTTTGCAGTTGTGAAGCCGTCTGTGTCGTCTGATTTGGGTGTGTAGTTCTGAAGCCGTCTGTGTCGTCTGAGTTGGGTGTGTAGTTGTGAAGCCGTCTGTGTCGTCTGAGTTGGGTGTGTAGTTGTGAAGCCGTCTGTGTCGTCTGAGTTGGTTTGTAGTTGTGAAGCCGTCTGTGTCGTGTATGCAGTTGTGAAGCTGTCTGTGTCGTGTTAGTTGGATGTGCAGTTGTGAAGCTGTCTGTGTCGTCTGAGTTGGATGTGCAGTTATGAAGCCGTCTGTGTCGTCTGAGTTGGATGTGCAGTTGTGAAGCCGTCTGTGTCGTGTATGCAGTTGTGAAGCTGTCTGTGTCGTGTTAGTTGGATGTGCAGTTGTGAAGCTGTCTGTGTCGTATTAGTTGGATGTGCAGTTGTGAAGCTGTCTGTCTCGTATTAGTTGGATGTGCAGTTGTGAAGCCGTCTGTGTCGTGTATGCAGTTGTGAAGCTGTCTGTGTCGTGTTAGTTGGATGTGCAGTTGTGAAGCTGTCTGTGTCGTGTTAGTTGGATGTGCAGTTGTGAAGCTGTCTGTGTCGTATTAGTTGGATGTGCAGTTGTGAAGCTGTCTGTCTCGTATTAGTTGGATGTGCAGTTGTGAAGCCGTCTGTGTCGTGTATGCAGTTGTGAAGCTGTCTGTGTCGTGTTAGTTGGATGTGCAGTTGTGAAGCTGTCTGTGTCGTCTGAGTTGGATGTGCAGTTGTGAAGCCGTCTGTGTCGTGTATGCAGTTGTGAAGCTGTCTGTGTCGTGTTAGTTGGATGTGCAGTTGTGAAGCTGTCTGTGTCGTATTAGTTGGATGTGCAGTTGTGAAGCTGTCTGTCTCGTATTAGTTGGATGTGCAGTTGTGAAGCCGTCTGTGTCGTGTATGCAGTTGTGAAGCTGTCTGTGTCGTGTTAGTTGGATGTGCAGTTGTGAAGCTGTCTGTGTCGTCTGAGTTGGATGTGCAGTTGTGAAGCCGTCTGTGTCGTGTATGCAGTTGTGAAGCTGTCTGTGTCGTGTTAGTTGGATGTGCAGTTGTGAAGCCGTCTGTGTCGTGTATGCAGTTGTGAAGCTGTCTGTGTCGTGTTAGTTGGATGTGCAGTTGTGAAGCTGTCTGTGTCGTCAGAGTTGGATGTGCAGTTGTGAAGTCGTCTCTGTCCTCTGAGTTGGGTTTGCAGTTGTGAAGCCGTCTGTGTCGTCTGATTTGGGTGTGTAGTTCTGAAGCCGTCTGTGTCGTCTGAGTTGGGTGTGTAGTTGTGAAGCCGTCTGTGTCGTCTGAGTTGGGTGTGTAGTTGTGAAGCCGTCTGTGTCGTCTGAGTTGGTTTGTAGTTGTGAAGCCGTCTGTGTCGTGTATGCAGTTGTGAAGCTGTCTGTGTCGTGTTAGTTGGATGTGCAGTTGTGAAGCTGTCTGTGTCGTCTGAGTTGGATGTGCAGTTATGAAGCCGTCTGTGTCGTCTGAGTTGGATGTGCAGTTGTGAAGCCGTCTGTGTCGTGTATGCAGTTGTGAAGCTGTCTGTGTCGTGTTAGTTGGATGTGCAGTTGTGAAGCTGTCTGTGTCGTATTAGTTGGATGTGCAGTTGTGAAGCTGTCTGTCTCGTATTAGTTGGATGTGCAGTTGTGAAGCCGTCTGTGTCGTGTGGCGTTGTGAAGCTGTGAAGCTGTTCTGTCGTGTTAGTTGGATGTGCAGTTGTGAAGCTGTCTCTGTGTCGTGTTAGTTGGATGTGCAGTTGTGAAGCTGTCTGTGTCGTATTAGTTGGATGTGCAGTTGTGAAGCTGTCTGTCTCGTATTAGTTGGATGTGCAGTTGTGAAGCCGTCTGTGTCGTGTATGCAGTTGTGCAGTTGTGAAGCTGTCTGTGTCGTGTTAGTTGGATGTGCAGTTGTGAAGCCGTCTGTGTCGTCTGAGTTGGATGTGCAGTTGTGAAGCCGTCTGTGTCGTGTATGTGTATGTGTTGAAGCTGTCTGTGTCGTGTTAGTTGGATGTGCAGTTGTGAAGCTGTCTGTGTCGTATTAGTTGGATGTGCAGTTGTGAAGCTGTCTGTCTCGTATTAGTTGGATGTGCAGTTGTGAAGCCGTCTGTGTCGTGTATGCAGTTGTGAAGCTGTCTGTGTCGTGTTAGTTGGATGTGCAGTTGTGAAGCTGTCTGTGTCGTCTGAGTTGGATGTGCAGTTGTGAAGCCGTCTGTGTCGTGTATGCAGTTGTGAAGCTGTCTGTGTCGTGTTAGTTGGATGTGCAGTTCTGAAGCTGTCTGTGTCGTATTAGTTGGATGTGCAGTTGTGAAGCCGTCTGTGTCGTCCGAGTTGGGTATGCACTTGTGAAGCCGCCTGTGTCGTCTGAGTTGGATGTGCAGTTGTGAAGCCCTCTTTGTCGTCTGAGTTGGATGTGCAGTTGTGAAGCCGACTGTGTCGTCAGAGATGGATGTGCAGTTGTGAAGTCGTCTCTGTCCTCTGAGTTGGGTTTGCAGTTGTGAAGCCGTCTGTGTCGTCTGAGTTGGGTATACAGTTGTTAAGCCGTCTCTGTCGTCTGAGTTGGGTATACAGTTGTTAAGCCGTCTGTGTCGTCTGAGTTGGGTATACAGTTGTTAAGCCGTCTCTGTCGTCTGAGTTGGGTATACAGTTGTTAAGCCGTCTCTGTCGTCTGAGTCGGGTATACAGTTGTTAAGCCGTCTCTGTCGTCTGAGTTGGGTATACAGTTGTTAAGCCGTCTCTGTCGTCTGAGTTGGGTATACAGTTGTTAAGCCGTCTGTGTCGTCTGAGTTGGGTATGCAGTTGTTAAGCCGTCTCTGTCGTCTGAGTTGGGTATGCAGTTGTTAAGCCGTCTGTGTCGTCTGAGTTGGGTATACAGTTGTTAAGCCGTCTGTGTCGTCTGAGTTGGGTATACAGTTGTTAAGCCGTCTGTGTCGTCTGAGTTGGGTATACAGTTGTTAAGCCGTCTCTGTCGTCTGAGTTGGGTATACAGTTGTTAAGCCGTCTCTGTCGTCTGAGTTGGGTATACAGTTGTTAAGCCATCTCTGTCGTCTGAGTTGGGTATGCGGTTGTTAAACTGCGGGACTACCTGTACTGTAACACCGACACAAGTCAGGACTAGAACAGCCAGCTACAACGTACATGCTTGTCGCTATTAACAGCGTTGAACCAGGTTTCACGTCACCAACCTATTGAAACATCATGTACACACGTGGAACGGGACGTTACTCTCAATATAGATCACTGGTTTGTCTGGTAGGATTATTTACCTTCTGCTGTTATAGAAGATAAATAATGCTGACAACCTAAAGATAGAATCAAAGCTTTCTTTTAAACGATACTTCCCGGCAGGCAGAGACCACCATTAATGGAATCATCAAACAGGGTCTCATTACACTAAGTTACCATCATGGTGGCTGGCCGTCAGCTGGCTTTGTGTACCGCTCTGACGTCGCGGTTTCTAGAAGTATACATTGTATAAAAAAGTGTTGCAAGGTACCTGTTTCTGCACCAAGTGACACTGAATGTTATAAAGATCAACTTGAGTTTATTGTCTTTCCAACATCCAATACAACAGGTAGGAAAGTGCCGGTATTCTAAGTTGGCTACTTTCTTACATCAATCGTAATATCGAGGCCTGCCAGTGTGGCAAGTACAGATACATAAGTGCCTTTGTTTAGTAGCTACATGTCAGGTAATTCATGTCATTGTTAAGTACAATAGTTGACGTCGACATTTATGTCAAAATATATACTCATTGAACATTTGCGACGAGTTATATTTGTTTGACATCAAAACGAAATTGATGGAAATTCACATGATTACTTACTTGGCTCCGTCAAGACATAGTGAGTGAGTGAGTTGGGTTTTACACCGCTTTTAGCAATATCACGGCGAGGGACACCAGAAATGGGCTTCACACAATGGACCCATGTGGGAATCGAACCCGGGTCTTCGGCGTGACCAGCGAACGCTTTAACGACTAGGCTACCCCACCGCCCCTGCCAAAGTATAGCACTGGTCTGGTTTGGTCTTTAAGAAATCGTCATGGTAGGTGAATAGAGACGGTGTATTATCCCTCGCACTTCCAACACCCAGAAACATTTTTTGTCCTTCAGTACACCCGTACATTACTTCAGCACCACCCTATTTAGAAAATAAGATGTGATGCTACAGAAAATTTAGGGTATAGCCATCAATTTAATCAACCTATAGTTAAAGAAGCTCTATCCATTGGCAGTTTTACAAATGCCATAACCTTTTCTATTCTTTATGAAAGAATATGTTGATGAAAATGTGATGGGACTGAATTTTTACCCAAAATAACTATTCCTCTCCTGCTCAAACTACA
This sequence comes from Haliotis rubra, assembly GCF_003918875.1. Taxonomy (NCBI): domain Eukaryota; kingdom Metazoa; phylum Mollusca; class Gastropoda; order Lepetellida; family Haliotidae; genus Haliotis; species Haliotis rubra. Next base: position 129,357 of record NW_025764898.1, on the reverse strand, counting down.
CAATTAAATTTAGTTTTGACTAAAAATAACAATTCTGTCATATACCAAGACGACATTTACACATCAAGTAAGCTTTAATTATGCATAATCAGAAAGAACCCGAATGTCAAAGATTCAGGCCTTTTTCCAACAATTCAGATTGATAATCAACAAAAACTGAAAAAGGCCACATTAATAAGATTCTGGAATAAATCTTTTATGTAACTTCTCAATCTTAGTTTACAAACTTTCATCCATTCAAAATAAATAACGAATTTATAGGCCACATAACAATCAATTATTACTTTCACTTTTCAAAATAAGGTAACTTGTTTTAGGACAGAAAAACAATGTTTTAAATAAAGGCAATTATTCTAATTAAAGTACATGGTAATTTCAATGATGTTTTCGTTTTTGAAATGTTAAATCCCTGCTCTATCAAATTATAAAGGTTATTTTTTTAAAGATTTTACAATTTCATTTCAGGCAAAATCAATTGGTAAAAGTACAGGGTGGTGGTTATTTTATGCACGGATGTATGTGTATACAAGGGAATCAAATTAATAGAAACAAGGTTTCTTTCCAAAACTCGTATTTTACAGGGATGGAAATGTTCTGACGTCAAAGTTATATGATTCTGTGTAAAATTACAAATAGTAATCAGTGTAGCTTTTGGTGATGATTGTTATATGGATGTATCTAGGCATCTCGAATAATACTGAGACCTCAGTAGATAAATAGACACCACGTGAAGCCGTATTACTATAATTCAGTGCATATTCGCAGTGTATGAAATAAGCCAAACCCTAGCCAGACATCTGGGCTGGAAACTTCAAAAACTTACCAGCCCAGAAGAGATTTAACCAGTACTTTTATACTAAATAGACAGTGCCTGTGGACACGTTACCAATATATATTTTTTCACCCGTCCATCGGGCTGGCTAGCTGTAAAATTAGACCGTCCGGCAGAAATCTGGAACGTCTCGGGCGGTCGGACGGGCCTTAGTTCATACACTGATTATCTACAGTGCATCTGTTGTCGTGTGAATGTGGAACATAGTGGCCAGCGGTTCCTTTGATCTCGCTACTTATTTATATCTCCAGCACCGTGTTGTACATGATGAAGAAGCTTAGTTAAAGGTCACATGCAACCAAAAAATCAAACATAATTAAAACACAATTATCACTTATTCATGACACATAATATACATTGCTGGTTATGAAAAAACATATAAACAAAATTATAAGCGTACAATCGAAAATCAAAAGTGACTATTGTTGTAAGTCGGGTAGGTTTCACCCAACCGTGCATGAAATAGGGAGGTGTGGCTGGATGGGGGAGGGGTGGGGTGTCTCTTTATTAGTGTGACGGGTTGCCCGGTTGAACATACCACAAGCAATCCAGCGCCAAACTCGGTGTTGCTCCTCACATGACACGTCACAATGACGTCATAACTCGCAGCTTAGCGCGACCAGTGTCGCTAGTCAGGACATTTCCAGGTTGACAGTGAGATGTGTGTGTTGTGTGAGGACGGTAGCGGGGTAAGTTTGTTTATCTCTATATTTTGTACTGTTAGAACCAGTAGATAAGGTTGTGAACAGAGCACGATGGACAATGACTACTGTAGGGATTAGGCAGCAGGTACTTGCTTTGTTAAAATGTGAATAGATGCAATCCTCTTTCAGTCTTTGTGCATGGTGGGTTAATGTGTACAGTACAAAATACTGTAGAAAGTTTGTTTCGAGGAGATAAGTTCGTGGCAAATGTATGCCGTTCCTATATTTGTATGTAGATGTTATGTATGTACTTGTATGTGTACAAGTATGCTATCGTCGTGTGCCTGGGTGAACAATAACGACAGCCTCTAGATTTACTTCCGTTCTCCGTATCCTAGATACCCTCCATAACTTAATGTACATAAGTTACAAGATCTTCCTGACAGGAATCACATGGACATGCAGATCTATGATGATCAATGTACACCTATGATGTGACATTGTCATCTGACTTGGTTCTATAATAATGCTACTGTGAAGACCATACAAAAGATTTCATGATCTGAGAAACTACTGACACCAGTGTACAGCCGCCACCATTACCTTCCTACAAGTCGCTCTGTTCATAAACTTCAGAAATAAAATATGCTTAGAATGCTGCATTTACATTATACAAACAGGGCAAAAATAATTACCGTGTGCATGTTTTGTACACTGACTGGTAACTGTTGTAGCAGCCGTGAGTGAATGTCGTCACTTTGTTGAAAGTAGCAATATCTGATTTACAAGACACGACATACAACTTGTAAATAGACGTATTAGCTGGTCAGGTTGGCAAGCCAATGATATTTACAATTTTAAAACCTTGATTCATGCAAATGTAGACATATGGAAGTTCACACAATCACAGCTCAATGTAGAAAACACTGAATCTTGTAATATTTACGATAACAGCAAATTTCATCTTGGTGTTGTTTATCGGCCAGATATGTATCAACTGACAAGTCCATAAATTACGACAACGAAAACAACCACATGTTTGCAATGTGGTCTCGAGGTACAGATCCGTGGCAGTTATATTCAGCGACTTGATGTAATTCCTTTACACTTACAATTTAATTTAGTGTAGCATAATTAATTTTCATGAATATAATTTTCATAAGATCCAAGTTAGCTTTTGCACATTTGTGAGGAATCGTCTTACTTACAATCACATAATTTCGGTTTAATTTTCCGTTGCTTATTTATCGAATGACAACAATTTAATCAACATATTAATGCCGTTAACTCCTTCAACATGGCGGCCTATGGGATTGTGCATTGTGGAACCATACGTAAGTTGATAAATTATGTGCGCAGAGCAGAGATAATTTCAAATTTGCCTGTCACATTTGACAAAGATCTATCCTAAACTCACTTCATGAAAATTATTTATGCTACACTGAAATAACATGTAAGTCTATGGAAATTACGTCACGAGTCGTAATATAACTGGCACGGGTCTGTGTGTATGTCATAGATGAGGTTACTACTCAATATTGATGTCCAGGGTTTTGTTTGTGTTTGTGAACATATACTATTATGATATTTATGATAAAGGCAAATTTCAACTTGGCGTTCAACTATTATCGGCCAAATTGAAAAGGCTAAAAATTAGGATAATTTTAGAGTAATCTTCTGTTTAGTATTAAAATGGTTTTGGTGAATGTTTTTCAACAACCACTTGTTTGAAATGTGGTCTCGAGGTATGTCATAGAATAAATCCAAGTCCCGAGTAATTTTCCTATATGGTTGTCCCTGTTTTTGTGTGTATGAATATTTTTGATATTCAGGTTTAGTCACATGAAACCATAGTCGAGTCAGTTGGATCTTCGTCGCTCTATTTGTAAATAATAACACTGTTCCTAACAAACAGTCAATGAACGTCCTGGAAAATGCACGTGAACCATGTTCATTTACCCGCTGTATGTAAAACAATACGACAATATTCTGACAAGTACATAAGTACTAAACCTCCGAGTTCACCAACACCATTCTACAAGAATCGAACCCACTCACTCCCAGATGTAAGCGTCGTTGTCAGGGGAGATTGACAGGAGATTGGAACGATATGTCATACACATAATAAACATAATTGACAGCTGATTGGATGTTTGGATGTCATTTCAGGTGAATTTGTTAGAAAGAAATGACTCCGGAACGTACATATTTTCTTTTTATAGGTCTTTCTTAACAAATACCCTTACAATATGTTTTTAACTTAACAATCTGAATCGATGAAAATCACAGGTTATGAAACAACAAAAATGTTGCAGCCTTGAGGCACAAAGAATTAAGAACCATCCCTCATGACCATCTAATACCACCATACACAATAATACCACCATACCCAACTATACCACCATACACAATAATACCACCATACACAATAATACCACCATACCCAACTATACCACCTTACACAATAATGCCACCATACACAACTATACCACCTTACACAAAAATACCACCATACACAACTGTACCACCTTACACAATAATACCACTATACACAACAATACCACCATACACAATAATGCCACTATACACAACTATACCACCTTACACAATAATACCACCATACACAACTGTACCACCTTACACAATAATACCACCATACACAACAATACCACCATACACAACTATATTACCTTACACAACAATACCACCATACACAACTGTACCACCTTACACAATAATACCACTATACACAACAATACCACCATACACAATAATGCCACTATACACAACTATACCACCTTACACAATAATACCACCATACACAACTGTACCACCTTACACAATAATACCACCATACACAACTGTACCACCTTACACAATAATACCACCATACACAACAATACCACCATACACAACTATATTACCTTACACAACAATACCACCATACACAACTGTACCACCTTACACAATAATACCACTATACACAACAATACCACCATACACAATAATGCCACTATACACAACTATACCACCTTACACAATAATACCACCATACACAACTGTACCACCTTACACAATAATACCACCATACACAACAATACCACCATACACAACTATATTACCTTACACAACACCACCACCATACACAACTGTACCACCTTACAAAATAATACCACTATACACAACAATACCACCATACACAACAATACCACCATACACAATAATACCACCATACACAGTAATACCACCATACAAAATAATTAAGAATTAAGAACCATCCCTCATGACCATCTAATACCACCATACACAATAATACCACCATACCCAACTATACCACCATACACAATAATACCACCATACACTACAATACCACCATACACAATAATACCACACATACACAATAATACCACCATACACAATAATACCACCATACACAATAATACCACCATACACAACAATACCACCATACACACTAATACCACCATACTCAACAATACTACTATGCACAATAATACCACTCTACGTCAAACGTGTATTGTTGTAGTTATTTCTCCCGGTATTGTTGTAGTTATTTCCAAGTCAGATCCCGAACCTGTGTTGAAGTGTTCTACATGACATATTCTGTATTGAATTTTTCTACATGACATATATTCTGTGTTGAAGTGTTCTACATGGCATATATTCTGTGTTGAAGTGTTCTACATGACATATATTCTGTGTTGAAGTGTTCTACATGACATATTCTGTGTTGAAGTATTCTACATGACATATATTCTGTGTTGAAGTGTTCTACATGGCATATATTCTGTGTTGAAGTGTTCTACATGACATATTCTGTGTTGAAGTGTTCTACATGACATATATTCTGTGTTGAAGTGTTCTACATGACATATTCTGTGTTGCAGCCTGGAGCCAGATGGAAGCACGGAGACCTGGACCTACACCGAAGTCTGATGTACCCGGTAGGTGGGAGGATATTCTGGCCTAGATGTGATAGTCGCACGTCGCACTGTGTATACATGGTATCAGGTTATCAGATCTGCCAGAAAGCTTTGTCCTTTCTAAAAACAATCCCGGTGTCATCTACCGGAAAGTTGTGTGGCTTGTAAAAGTTATCCCTTTATAGAAATTAACTATATGCATTCAGCTTATTGATGTATATCTTATATATGAGTAATGTGATATCTTCGGTGATAAATGTAAACAAGATAACAACTCTGAGAATGTAATGTAATGTAATGAACCTGGTGTTCATTCTAACCCTCCTGATTGTCTCCACAGCCACGATCAGAGAGAGGGACACACGGAAGTCTGGAACCCCCTCCAGACCTGACACACGAGGTGGGTGGAGACAATGTCACGTGTGTTGTAGTGGGCAGACCACTCTCCACACACACACAAAACTGTGTTAGAACTGTTAGATGACATTCTAATCATGTAAATGACCAATACCAGTTCTTGTGATTCCCTGTACACCCGCCATGTTGCTGTCAGTTCTTGTGATTCCCTGTACACCCGCCATGTTGCTGTCAGTTCTTGTGATTCCCTGTACTCCAGCCATGTTGCTGTCAGTTCTTGTGATTCCCTGTACACCCGCCATGTTGCTGTCAGTTCTTGTGATTCCCTGTACTCCAGCCATGTTGCTGTCAGTTCTTGTGATTCCCTGTACACCCGCCATGTTGCTGTCAGTTCTTGTGATTCCCTGTACACCCGCCATGTTGCTGTCAGTTCTTGTGATTCCCTGTACACCCGCCATGTTGCTGTCAGTTCTTGTGATTCCCTGTACACCCGCCATGTTGCTGTCAGTTCTTGTGATTCCCTGTACACCCGCCATGTTGCTGTCACTTCTTGTGATTCCTGTACTCCAGACATGTTGCTGTCAGTTCTTGTTATTCCCTGTACACCCGCCATGTTGCTGTCAGTTCTTGTGATTCCCTGTACACCCGCCATGTTGTTATCAGTTCTTGTGATTCCCTGTACACCCGCCATGTTGCTGTCAGTTCTTGTGATTCCCTGTACACCCGCCATGTTGCTGTCAGTTCTTGTGATTCCCTGTACACCAGCCATGTTGCTGTCAGTTCTTGTGATTCCCTGTACACCCGCCATGTTGTTGTCAGTTCTTGTGATTCCCTGTACACCCACCATGTTGTTGTCAGTTCTTGTGATTCCCTGTACACCCGCCATGTTGTTGTCAGTTCTTGTGATTCCCTGTCCATCCGCCATGTTGTTGTCAGTTCTTGTGATTCCCTGTCCATCCGCCATGTTGCTGTCAGTTCTTGTGATTCCCTGTACACCCACCATGTTGCTGTCAGTTCTTGTGATTCCCTGTACACCCGCCATGTTGCTGTCAGTTCTTGTGATTCCCTGTACACCCGCCATGTTGCTGTCAGTTCTTGTGATTCCCTGTACACCCGTCATGTTGCTGTAAGTTCTTGTGATTCCCTGTACACCCGCCATGTTGCTGTCAGTTCTTGTGATTCCTGTACACCCGCCATGTTGCTGTCAGTTCTTGTGATTCCCTGTACACCCGCCATGTTGCTGTCAGTTCTTGTGATTCCCTGTACACCAGCCATGTTGCTGTCAGTTCTTGTGATTCCCTGTACACCCGCCATGTTGTTGTCAGTTCTTGTGATTCCCTGTACACCCGCCATGTTGTTGTCAGTTCTTGTGATTCCCTGTCCATCCGCCATGTTGTTGTCAGTTCTTGTGATTCCCTGTCCATCCGCCATGTTGCTGTCAGTTCTTGTGATTCCCTGTACACCCACCATGTTGCTGTCAGTTCTTGTGATTCCCTGTACACCCGCCATGTTGTTGTCAGTTCTTGTGATTCCCTGTACACCCGCCATGTTGTTGTCAGTTCTTGTGATTCCCTGTCCATCCGCCATGTTGTTGTCAGTTCTTGTGATTCCCTGTCCATCCGCCATGTTGCTGTCAGTTCTTGTGATTCCTGTACACCCACCATGTTGCTGTCAGTTCTTGTGATTCCCTGTACACCCGCCATGTTGCTGTCAGTTCTTGTGATTCCCTGTACACCCGTCCATGTTGCTGTCAGTTCTTGTGATTCCTGTACACCCGCCATGTTGTTGTCAGTTCTTGTGATTCCCTGTCCATCCGCCATGTTGTTGTCAGTTCTTGTGATTCCCTGTCCATCCGCCATGTTGCTGTCAGTTCTTGTGATTCCCTGTACACCCACCATGTTGCTGTCAGTTCTTGTGATTCCCTGTACACCCGCCATGTTGCTGTCAGTTCTTGTGATTCCCTGTACACCCGTCATGTTGCTGTCAGTTCTTGTGATTCCCTGTACACCCGTCATGTTGCTGTCAGTTCTTGTGATTCCCTGTACACCCGCCATGTTGCTGTCAGTTCTTGTGATTCCCTGTACACCCGCCATGTTGCTGTCAGCCATACTGCATGTATAGATGATGTATCAAGTGTTTTGTATCATCAGTGTAAGATGTGAAAAATGTAGCTGTAAGATGAAGATGTCCGACCTGTGTACAGAGTTTACTTTGTGTTACAGCGACACCGACACTCGCACGGAGAGACGCCGGGGCAGACTACGACCTCCGTGACGCCTGCAGGGAGGGGAACCTGGCGAAGCTGAAACGGATCCTGGCCACAGGTCAGGCTGACGTCAACTGTAGAGATGTGATCGGGACGACACCGGTTATGGAGGCAGCACGTGGGGGACACAGGGATGTGGTGGACTTCCTTGTGAGTCGAGGTGCTGATGTGTCACTGGTTGACAAGAACGGTAACAACATCCTTCACTGGGCCTGTCGGGGAGGAGACAGGAAGACAGTGAAGTTTGTCCTGTCTCTGGACGGGGTGGACATCAACGCCAGGAACAACAACGGGAAGACAGCAGCCGACGTGGCGAGAGACTGTGGACATCATCAACTGTCGGATCTCCTGGTGTCACGTGGTACACAGTGAAGTGAATGTAGTGTTGATGTAGACAGTGATGGAGGACATGTCGTTACTGACACTGACGTTGTGCATGCCGTTCACGTCGTCGCGTTGTTTATAATTCAGTATGAAGGTGAGAATATTTGTTGTGAAATAAAACTTGTTGAGAACATTTTCAGACATTTTGTTGTTTATGGAACTTTACAGAATCAGGTAAGGATATTGTTGACTGTAAATATTGATGATATGTCGTTGGTATATGAACGCCGCATCTCGTTATGTAATTCTGTTTAATTATGTGTCATAATTTTATCATTAATCGTGAGGCAGACAACAACAAACTGTTTGTTTACATCTCGCTGCACTCTGTGACCTCAGACTGAGTCAAGGTTCGCCAGCTGGCGTGGCGCCAAATGTACAATGACGTCACACTGCTGATGACGTCAGGGTGTTGTGGTCGTGACCAGCTGTTTTCTGTGCCAAGTGTTACACTGCCGCACACTGCTGGCTTGATGACAGGGTTACTGTATCACCTGTATAGAACAACACAGGCACCCGTTGTTCATTGTTCAGTGTTCATGGGGGCGGTAGGGTATCCTAGTGGTTAAATCACGCCAAAGACCCTGCTCGATTCCCACATCGGTACAATGAAGCCCATTTCTGGTGTCCCCCACTGTGATATTACTGGAATGTTGATCAAAGCGGCTTAAAACTAAGCTCACTCACTCACTCAATCTTCAAGGATTAGCGTTTCAGTTGGTTATATAAAAATAGTTTTCTCGGGGTTTTTTCGACTCAAATTTTTCGGTAAAAGTCATATACATAAACTAACCCTAGATTTTTTTCTCTGACGCACATTTTGATCAGGTCTGAAACTTTGTGCGAGAATTGCGTTTGTGAGGCGTTGTTTTGCTTGTTTGTTGTTTAACGCCGCACTCGCCGCACTCGCCGCACTCAGCAACTTTAAGATACAAATCATCAAAAATGCAAATTCAACTTATAAAGTTGAAACATAACGCGATGAAACAAAACCCCGCGAAATCGAAGTTTAAACGATTCGCTAATTTCACCCTAGCTTCAGGTGAAAAGTGATTTCAACAGCTGTGCTGGACTGCGCTCATTGCGCATGCGCAGTGAATAGGTTCGCGCAGCATGGAAGCGGGATGTCCGAATGATAAGGCCGTGAGCAGGAGTAGTCTAATCAAAACAAATAGTAAATAATCTACTAGTTACATAAAAGAACCTTGGTAGGATCTAGATCTACTCAGGCATGTGTCAACCAGTGAAGCGTTCGACATTTCAAGACGGAAAAACTTCGCTGGCGGTGAATACTCGATGAAGGCTTTGGTGTGAGCTATTTTACTAATGTTTTGTTGATATTTCACAGGCGCGAGCTTTTGATATGTTATGACAGTAGACTACCGATTCAGCTGTTTATATAATTTCATTTGTCTATTTCACAACACGTTCTTCTTACCGAGACACTTTCTCAGTTCGATACTTAAAATCAATGTCATTATTTAGCATTGACAGAATGTCTAACTGTGATATAGATATGCCTCTGTCACAGACAAAACTCAATGTCAGTTTTATTGACACCTATGTGTATGCCTGCCTGTCTGCTAATGACAGTATGCAACTTCGATCACTGACCACATGCAATTAGAACTTAACACCTATCAGGCTATACGCCATAAACAAAACGCATTGATTTATGGCTCGTGCACCCGAGTTCGGTCTCTGTCACATTATGTATTACAGAGGTACAGATAAGCTGCGTATCTGCGTAAATTACGCAAATATTTATGTGAAAACTCAATTCCTATTACGTCTATTGCGTACAATACGCTTGATTTTTTGTAAATACTCAATAAATGTGATCTTACACGCGTACACACAAAAATGTCAAATCTTAATATGCGTACCGGTGGATAGATACTATAACTGAGGTATACTGAGACGTTCTATTTCAGGATATTAACTTGACAACTTGCAGTTTTTCTTATCGCTTCTCATATTACAGATCAAATATAAATAAAAAACACTCAAATTTAAACTTTATTATATTTTTAAATTATTGGAAAATGGCAAAATACCCAATTGACTTTGAGTGAGATGAGTACAATGTATTTGGTTACTCAAAGGAAAATTAGGATACCCAATTGAGATGAACACAAGCGAGTACATAACTCAATGACCCAAAAAAGTTATCTGTAGCTCTGGTATTATGTACACAGACAGGCAGAGGGGTTCAGGCTAAAACGTCACCCGACCACATGAAAACGGCACCTGGTGAAAACGGTACCAACTTGACATAACGGAACCTCGACTTGACGAAAACGGCTACAAATCTTATGGCGAAAACGGCACCAACTAAAATCTTATGGGGAAAACTAGTTTGTTATAAGATAATCGGATTGCAGATAGTAAATACATCTACTATTATGTCGGAACTATCAATATTTAAGAACAAGGATGTATTTTTATATTCAAGGATACGATGTGAAAACTACTTTAGACGGTAACGGCGCATTTCTAAAAGTAACCGCTTCCAGTAATTATCAACTCTACGTATATATTCAATGTATGGCAAGTTTTATATAACTTGATTTTCTGCGGCTGCTCATTTCGTTGCTGGGCATAACAAACACCATATCGAACATATTTATTATTCAAACATATATCTGTTATGTTGTCACAGTATTTTTCTTTTGTTGTCAAATTATTTCAGTTATGTATCCAGCTATTGGAACAATGTACTGGAGTTGCGTCTATATAAGCCACTACGCTTGTTCGCCTATCCAGGTTTCTTTGACGAAATAAAAATGTGTTTAAACCAAATATATCTACTGTTCCGACAATGATTAGAAATGGGCATCCCATAGCTGATAATCGGATTGCAGAATGTTTAGATACTAAATACATCTACTGTGCGGACAGTGATTGGAAAGGGCATCCCAATTTAGCGTGAAAACATCGCAACCTTTGATGTTTTAAGTACATTTACTCAACTGAAATCAAATTTAAATACCACATCTGTGACATCAGCCACTGGAGTTGTGACACATGGACACTGAGTAAAATTGGGTGGTGTAAAGTAAATATAACAATAAATTTTCCCTAATTGTGTTACTGTAAAGTGTAGAAGATACTGGGATAAGTTTAAGGCTTAAGTTTGTCGGATACAAACATCTGACATAAATATGCACGGATTTTGAGAATGACTCATATGTTGATATAATCTTGCTAATGTTATAATGATATGAAATAAAACATAAGTCAACGATATACTGTGTTTTATATATGGTGCCGTTTTAGCCCAGAAATCAGTAGCCGTTTTCACCAATATGGTGCCGTTTTCGCCAAACAAATTTGGTGCCGTTCTGCTGTGGTGCAGTTTTAGCTATAACCCCAGGCAGATGTGATACTTGTACACATGACTTGTTATTGCACAAAAAATGAGCATGTATTTACAAAACCCAACATCTCTATATACCCACACTCATTTGAGCCGTTAGGGCAACGGCAAATGAACCAGCCAATGAAAGGCCTTCGTTACATTTGAGTGCACACCCAACCTCGCTGACTGGGTTCGGTATCACGGGTGCTTCGTTTCGAGGGAGGTAAACCCAAGTACAAAATATTGCACTTTTGATTTGCAATTGTACACTTAATAATTTTGTTTATGTGTTTTTTCATAATCAGCAATGGTACATAATCATAATCATAATCGCGGGTACATCCCTTGGTCAGGTGCAGATAAGTATTCCCATCCCAGCAGCTGAATGTTTTACCACCAAGTAAGACGTAATCAAAAATCAACTTTTGTTGAACAAGATTATTATCTCACCATTCCCTTTTTCCTGTCGTAATGCCATGGTCAAGCGCTGACAGATATTTTGTTTAGGGCTGGCCCCAGTTGACCGTGGCTACACCATATAAGAAAATAAAGTCTTGTTAGGTAACTATCTTCTTACCACCTACTCCTGTAGTAAACTTTGTCAGCATAGGGTAGACAATGCACCTGGAAACTTCAACTTTAGAGATATTCGATAATGATAAACGAGTAGAGCATGGGAGTTAATCTTTGTTTCTACCATCTAAGACACACTTGCTTACATAAACCCAAGGAACTCACAGCTCTCCCCTTTCTTGTTTAAAGATAAGAAACATTTAAACTTTATTTTTGTTTATGTCTAACTTGTTATTTCTTTGGATTATCGTCTAGAAAATGTTAGAGTTAAGTTTGAAATATTCCTACCATATTGCAGCACTTTTCGAAATCCTTACCATCGTAAATGTTAGTTCCAGATAGCCGATTAGTTCTTAGACACCAGCCAGTGATGTCTATGCGCATTGCGTCGTGGGCTCCTTACGTTTTATGTTTTTTCATGTACATTGAATATTTATTTTCTATGTCTCGACAGGTGTGTTTATCCCTCGTCTTTGCTTAGCTTTATTCACTTTTCGTGTTAGATCTGCAGGTTAGATTCTCGTTCAGTAGCATAGACTCTAGTAGCTTAGTCACAAAATCAGTTCCGAGAGTTTATACAATAATTTCGAGCAATATGAATTTATATATGGGTGAGTTATTCCGTATGCTACGATAGTCCGCGGATCAATTAATATTCGAGTAGATTTACCTCAGATTCGCGCTCACAGAATAGGTTACAATATCCAACATTTGTATTGTGATATTTCACCAACATGAATAAGTATTTGACTAATGATATTAAACGTTCCGTCCCCCGTGCTGTTGTTTACCGTACGGAACACTTTATACGTAAATCACATTACCGTAATCATTAGAAAATGGTATTGTCTTCTCTTCATATTACCCGAAAATATACATTCAAACACGCCTTCATTCCATTCCTATTTAGCTCCGTAATTTTAAGAAATCCACGTAGCGCCGTCCTAGTACATTATTACTAAATCATTTAAATTATTGTCTCGTTTTGTAAAGCACAACAATGTACATTCCGACATGTTTTGTTTAAGTGTAGCATTGCCGCATCGTCCCTATTCTAGGTTATTTAGCGAAATTGCACGTTGCCAATAGCAACATCACCGTCGTAACTAATTTGCGTAGTCACCCAAAAAATTATTGTATTGAGTAAATAAATGCTAACATTTAAGTTAGAATGCGTACCGGAGTTAAATGGTATATGTCCAAGCTGAACACTTCATGCCGTTTACCGTATTTGCTCAATGCATGTATCTGACGACTGAAATTTACTTACACCAGTCGTAAATCCTTACCGTAGTTAATGCATTAAGGGCGACATACCGTAATAGTGTTAAACAAACTTGGCACTACATGCCGTAATTAATTTGTTTTGCGCTCCACTCCGAACTTGTCCACTGCAGTTGTTGATTTGTTGATGGTTAATTTATCAGTGAGATTATCTTATTTATTTATCAGTACCGTAGTTACTCTAGGAAATGTTGTGATATTTGTATTAGGTTTCTGTTACCGTATATACTCTGTTGTACCACACATTGCTTGTATTACCAGACTTAGACTTAAACTGTATGAGGATGTCATAGATTATTATTTCTATTATTGTATGTCATTATTATGTATAAATTGATGTATTTTTAATGTCATATAAGAGAGACTTGCTTGAATAAACCCAAGGAACTCACAGTTCTCTCCTATCTTGTTTCAAGGCTCGCTCCCCACAGCTACTTCCCCAAATCGAGGCCTGACAGCACCTTCAGCACACATAACGCTAAATGTCGTCTTAATTGGCGCAAACAAAGCTGTCTTAGTATTAAGAGGTCAAACATGAACATATGCCAACGAGGCCAATAAGTCTGATTGTGTAGACAATGTGATAAACAGCTGATGAACATGTTGTTTTGTTTTGCCTTTGTCACACAGTATAGATGATGTATCAAGTGTTTTATGTCATCGGTGTGAGATATGAACAATGTGCAGTGCCGTGCCAAAAGTATTGTAACGCTTGTTTGATCTATATCTCCCGGAAGCATTTACTGTGAACAAAAGCATCTCTTTCGAAAACCGAAATTTGCTATTGAAATTTGGTATGATCATATTCTAGAGTCTGCTTTTTCATATGACACCGTTTATGACGTCATTGCTTGTGTTTACATCTGTCGCGTGCCTAGCAGACGACATGGCTCGAAATACGAAGGAGCTGACAGAAAAGCAAAAAGAATTGATTATTGAATTGCATCAAATAGGTTTGAACAGTAATTGTTACCAGTTCACATATCTACTTTTGGAGAATTTTGAAGAAGTTTGGTGACGGTGAAAGCACAGAAAACAGACATCGAAGTTGTCGGCCACGTGTGATTGGTTTGAGTGGGGATAGGCGACTTTTCCGTGTTCGCCAAAACAGGCGACGTTTCCTTACTGACATAACCAACAATTTATTTCTCAACATCATGTTCAAGTTTCTAGCAAGACAATTCAGCGACATTTACATCGGGATGGCATAGAAAACCGAACGATAAGACAGGGTATCACCGTCAGAAGCGTGTTAGGTGGAAGAAAGTGTTGTTTACTGATGAAACTCAGGTTGTGTTAGGAAAAAATAAAAGTGGAGACCGGATGTACTGAAACCTCCTGTCACGGCGAGTGGAATGTCTCAATGTACTGAAACCTCCTGTCACGGCAAGTGGAATGTCTGAATGTACTGAAACCTCCCGTCACGGATAGTGGAATGTCTGAATGTACTGAAACCTCCTGTCACGGCGAGTGGAATGTCTGAATGTACTGAAACCTCCTGTCACAGCGAGTGGAATGTCTGAATATACTGAAACCTCCTGTCACGGCGAGTGGAATGTCTGAATATACTGAAACCTCCTGTCACGGCGAGTGGAATGTCTGAATGTACTGAAACCTCCTGTCACGGCAAGTGGAATGTCTGAATGTACTGAAACCTCCTGTCACAGCGAGTGGAATGTCTGAATATACTGAAACCTCCTGTCACGGCGAGTGGAATGTCTGAATGTACTGAAACCTCCTGTCACGGCAAGTGGAATGTCTGAATGTACTGAAACCTCCCGTCACGGCGAGTGGAATGTCTGAATGTATTGAAACCTCCTGTCACGGCGAGTGGAATGTCTCACTGTACTGAAACCTCCTGTCACGGCGAGTGGACTGTCTGAATGTACTGAAACCTCCTGTCACGGCGAGTGGACCGTCTGAATGTACTGAAACCTCCTGTCACGGCGAGTGGAATGTCTGAATGAACTGAAACCTCCTGTCACGGCGAGTGGAATGTCTGAATGAACTGAAACCGCCTGTCACGGCGAGTGGAATGTCTGAATGTACTGAAACCTCCTGTCACGGCAAGTGGAATGTCTGTATGTACTGAAACCTCCTGTCACGGCGAGTGGAATGTCTGAATGAACTGAAACCTCCTGTCACGGCGAGTGGAATGTCTGTATGTACTAAAACCTCCTGTCACGGCGAGTGGAATGTCTGAATGAACTGAAACCTCCTGTCACGGCGAGTGGAATGTCTGTATGTACTGAAACCTCCTGTCACGGCGAGTGGACTGTCTGAATGTACTGAAACCTCCTGTCTCGGCGAGTGGAATGTCTGAATGTACTGAAACCTCCTGTCACGGCAAGTGGAATGTCTGAATGAACTGTAACCTCCTGTCACGGCAAGTGGAATGTCTGTATGTACTGAAACCTCCTGTCACGGCGAGTGGAATGTCTGTATGTACTGAAACCTCCTGTCACGGCAAGTGGAATGTTTTGGGGATGTGTTAGCTACAATGGTATAGATGTACTGGTTCCAGGTGAAGGAAATATCAACTCAGCAAAGTACATTGATGTACTTGATACCAATTTGTGGCCTGTTGTAGCCATGAAATTGGCGCACAACCCCTGGATATTTCAGGACGACAATGCGCCTGTACACTGGTCTCGGGAGAAACCAATAATAATATCCCATGAATGGACTGGCCTGCACAATCCCTAGGCATTAACATCATAGAAAATATGTGGAGATGTGTTAAAATTAAACTCCAGAAAGCCTATGAAAACATTAACTCCCGTGATGATTTGATAGCTGCGGTACAGCGGATCTGGACCACTCTCCCACAAGTCTATATTCGAAGTTTATACCAATCAGTCCCTAAAAGAATCCGAAGTGTCATAATCCAGAAGGGTTATTTTACAAAATATTAACAAGTTTTGGTAAGTCAATACATGTATTCTTCTTGTTTAACGTTATTTATTGAGCGCTATTGATACAACACCAATGTAGTGTTAACGTTGATGTATACAGTGATGGAGGACATGTCGTTACTGACACTGACGTGGCGTGTGTCGTTCTCGTCGTCGCATTATTTAAACTTCAGTGTCAAGGTGAGAATATTTGTTTAGGAGAAGTACAATGTCCTCAAACATTTTAAAACATTTTGTCGTTTGTCGTGTTTTTACCTTCTCATAATCAGGTGACATTATATTTCACTGAGTGTAAATATTGATGATATACGGATGTATATCTCTGTTTAATTAAGTGTCATAAGTTAATAATTAAATATGAAACAGACAACAAACTGTTTGTTTACATTATGGGGGGGGGCATTATATGTTTTAAAGAACTACACCTCTTTGATACAACTAAGAAGAGGAGAGATTAATACTTGTTAAACACACTTTCTTAAGTAATTCTTATAGGAGATTTACCCTTTATTTCCAAAGGTATCTTTCTGAATAATATAATGTACATGAATAGAATATTTTTTCCAGCTTCATTAAATCCTACTAAAAGAGATGTCATTTGAACTTTGCCGAGAATACAATATGTGGAATTCTAACCCATTTCGACAAGAAGTAGGCATAACCGTGGGCACTAATTGTGTTCCCCTCCTTGTGGATCTGTTCCTTTATGCATAGGAATCAGAATGTCTGCATGAGTTGGCAAAATCAAACATGGTAACCTGGTCTAGAAGTTTAACTTAAGCTTCAGCTGGTATATCGATGATTTGATATCGTTCAATAGCCATCAAATAGCCAACTGACTTCCACTGAATTACCCACCTTGATTTGAAATGAAGGAGCCACGTGAGACCGCCTCAACTGTTTCATGTTTAGATCTATGAATAAACATTAGAGTGACAATAAAGTCTCCTAAAGGGATGATTTCCAGCTTCTCAATAGTCAACTTTAAGTTCATGTCGAACAATATTCCAACAGCTCCAGCCTTTGGTGTTTACATTTCACAACATTTGAGGGTACAATCGAGCATTGCTCCTTTTACCAAGGGGCGGTGGGTAGCCTAGTGGTTAAAGAACGTTCGCCTGTCACGCCGAAGACCCGGGTTCGATTCCCCATATGGGTACAATGTGAAGCCCATTTCTGGTGTCCCCGGCCGTGATATTGCTGGAATATTGCTAAAAGCGGCGTAAAACTAAACTCACTCACTCACTCCTTTTACCAAGATTTCAATGAGCGTCATCTATTTCCAACAGTTTCCAACATGAACACACTCCTCTGAGAATTCGACCAAGTTGAGATGATAAGAAACAGTGAAACAGCAATTAAGTGAGTCCACTTTCATCCTTTGACCACACCTCAAGGAGACAAACAACACTATAGCTTCTATGGAGGCGTGTTAGTCATTGTTCTGATGTCTAGTACCGCTATTGTGTATACTACCACTTTCATCCTTTGACCACACATCGGGTAAGAGACTCGCGGTCTTGTTTACTCACCACATCTACCAATAAGCAGGATTCTTATTCAAAAGTAAATAACATGATATTATCTTAATTGTTAAATACTCTAAGATTTTCAGTTTACGTTTTGAAACAGTTACCCCCGCAACCCAACAATATAACCCCAGAAGAATCAGTCTACTTAAGACGAAAGAAAAATAAAGGCAGCATATAAAAGCACCTATTCCGTAACTGAAACAACCCGTGGAGATCAGGGTTAAAATTTGTCTTCAGCAAACCATGCTTGTCGTAAAAGCCTACAAAACGGAATCGGTCATCTTATCCCTATCGCGTAGATCGAGGCTCCTGATGTCAATCACGGGATTGTCTGGACAAGAATCGATCGATTATTTACAATATTGCTGCGTGCCGCAGAGTTATACAACATCAGGCGATAGGTCAAGTCAAGGGAGATAAATTGTGTATGGTTCGCCGCTTTGGTCTGGATGAGACAAAATCTCAAGACCGCGCCAGATAAATCGTGTATGGTTCGCCGCTTTGGACTGATGAGGAGTCGTAAAATCTTCAAGACCGCGTCACAACAAGATGTTGTCAAGTCACCGGTTGCCGTTATTTGTGAGCAAGTGAGATAGTTTTACGCCACTTTAGTTGGTTAAGAGAAAGTGAGTTCTAGATGAAAAACAATACCCTGAAATACACAAAAATCATTTGACTAAACTCTGTCGCAGTTGTAGTAGCATAGATCAGAGAGAATATTGTGGCAACGGACGGGACCTCTTCACCATTAGTGGCAACCACAGCGACCAGACCTACAGGGATGACGTCCTTCAAACCATGCTGGGTCCATTCCTACGTCGCCTTGTGCACGTCATGTATTGTAATATACTCATACATCTACTATCGCCCATATACATCTAATAACAAAACTATATTCTAAATATGTCCTGTCGTTTCATTTTTAGCCACAATCAAACAACGGTGTATACTTTCTTTAGATCCCACCGCAGGACAAGTTACACTAGGATAGCACCACGATTGACATTAGGACAGTTACAATACACTGTAGGATAGCATTGCACTACAAATGCACACCCTAGGATAGCGCTACGATACATATATGGATGGTACTACGATACGCTCTTAGTGAGAGTCCATAGCTCTGGAAGGTACTACAGGGTTGGACAACACTAAGGCCCTTTCCACTAGATAATCTTCTAGAATCTCCATCACTGTTTGTATTGCTCTAGTCAAGGCTTTTGTATGATACTGACTTTGAATATGTACTGACGGTCTGTCAGGTATTGTCACCATGCTACCTGAGTTGTAACTTGAATCAGTTTGTCAACTTGGAGAAGTTTCGAATACAATTGTTAATTATATCATATTGTTGTGTGGCTTATTGGTTTCACATCGTGTTCTTTTACAGGCTCATGGCAAGCGTATTCATTTTTATTAAATATAGGCGACAACAACCTTTCCACCTCCACAAGAAATCTCTGCTAATAGTCTATTATACAATTATGAATGTGTAATGGGATTATTGAAATTACTGATATCCTCAATTGTTTAAAAGATATACGTATTATATTTCACGATATCAACACTGTATGTGAGAAACACAATTATTTGAACATATCTTTTCTTAATTTCTAATATCCAAATAGATTTACTGACATAGTAAATGTTGCTGACATATCACGAAAATATTTCGTGATAGCGCTTAATGTGTTTTGGATAACAGTAAAACAATTACCACCACATTGTACATAGTTATATAAGAAATATATTTAAGATATCTCAATTTCAGTTCAAGATATCTTAAAATGATTCATACATATCCACAGACACATTACAAATATCGTTACTTCAATCAGAGATATCTTCAATTCAATTAGAAAATATCATTACGGATATCTAAATCAAAGTTTAATATATTATTTAAAACATTAAAGATATATTTGTATCAGTTATTGATATATGTAATACAAGGAACAGGAATTCATTTCCAGATTACTCCAATTCAAATCAATATATTTTCATTCAAGATACGTTTAGATTAGTTACGATATCGGTAATTACTCAATGAATTATCTCAATTCGAAATATCAGTACGATATCAGTGAAAACGGCTTGCTTGACTGATTCCCAGTTAACTTCTAGTATCATCATTGAATTAATTCGTAACACTACACTACGCTACGCTACACTACACTACGCTACGCTACGCTACACTACACCACACTACACTACGCTACACTACACTACACTACACTACACTACACTACACTACACTACACTACACTACGCTACACTACACTACACTACACTACACTACACTACACACTACACTACTACACTACACTACACTACACTACACTACACTACACTACACTGCACTATGCACCACTACACTACACTACGCTACGCTACACTACACTACACTACACTACACTACGCTACACTACACTACACTACACTACACTACACTACACGCTACACTACACTACACTACCACTACGCTACACTACACTACACTACACTACACTACACTACACTACACTACACTACACTACACTACACTACGCTACGCTACACTACACTACACTACACTACACTACACTACACTACACTACACTACACTTTAGTGCCCACTACGATGCACTCTCGCTGATAGCACAGATCACTGGAAGGTACCACAGGATAGGACAACGCTCAGTGATGCCACAGAGCACTGGAAGGTACTACAGGGTAGGACAACGCTCTGTGATGGCACAGAGCACTGGAAGGTACTACAGGATAGGACAACGCTCTGTGATGGCACAGAGCACTGGAAGGTACTACAGGGTAGGACAACGCTCTGTGATGGCACAGAGCACTGGAAGGTACTACAGGATAGGACAACACTCTGTGATGGCACAGAGCACTGGAAGGTACTACAGGGTAGGACAACTCTCTGTGATGGCACATATCACTGGAAGGTACTACAGTGTAGGACAACTCTCTGTGATGGCACACACCACTGGAAGGTACTACAGGGTAGGACAACGCTCTGTGATGGCACACAGCACTGGAAGGTACTACAGGGTAGGACAACACTCTGTGATGGCACAGAGCACTGGAAGGTACTACAGGGTAGGACAACGCTCTGTGATGGCACAGAGCACTGGAAGGTACTACAGGGTAGGACAACACTCTGTGATGGCACAGAGCACTGGAAGGTACTACAGGGTAGGACAACGCTCTGTGATGGCACAGAGCACTGGAAGGTACTACAGGGTAGGACAACGCTCTGTGATGGCACAGAGCACTGGAAGGTACTACAGGGTAGGACAACGCTCTGTGATGGCACACAGAGCACTGGAAGGTACTACAGGGTAGGACAACACTCTGTGATAGCACAGAGCACTGGAAGGTACTACAGGGTAGGACAACGCTCTGTGATGGCACAGAGCACTGGAAGGTACTACAGGGTAGGACAACGCCCTGTGATGGCACACACCACTGGAAGGTACTACAGGGTAGGACAACGCTCTGTGATGGCACAGAGCACTGGAAGGTACTACAGGGTAGGACAACACTCTGTGATGGCACACAGCACTGGAAGGTACTACAGGGTAGGACAACGCTCTGTGATGGCACAGAGCACTGGAAGGTACTACAGGGTAGGACAACGCTCTGTGATAGCACAGAGCACTGGAAGGTACTACAGGATAGGACAACGCTCTGTGATAGCACAGAGCACTGGAATGTACTACAGGTTAGGACAACGCTCTGTGATGGCACACACCACTGGAAGGTACTACAGGGTAGGACAACGCTCTGTGATGGCACACAGCACTGGAAGGTACTACAGGGTAGGACAACGGTCTGTGATGGCACAGAGCACTGGAAGGTACTACAGGGTAGGACAACGCTCTGTGATGGCACAGAGCACTGGAAGGTTCTACCAGGTAGGACAACGATCTGTGCTCGTCATTAGATGCCTTCACTCCAGGACTGCAGTAGACACCAGGAAACACGTGGCTGTATCAGCCTGAACATCCATACACACTTAAGACTCCTCTACTGAAGATATGCTACATGCTCGGATAAAAATACAATGAGCCACACCTCCATAGTTGAGCTTTTGTATATATATACTATTCTTCAGTCACTTTTCACGTACAACGAAGTGACGATTTTCACATACTATTCCTCACAACGAAGTGATAGTTTTCACATACTATTCCTCACAACGAAGTGATAATTTTCACATACTATTCCTCACAACGAAGTGACAGTTTTCACATACTATTCCTCACAACGAAGTGTAAGTTTTCATATACTATTCCTCACAACGAAGAGAGTTAGTTTACACATATCATTCCTCACAACGAAGTGATAGTTTTCACATACTATTCCTCACAACGAAGTGATAGTTTTCATATACTATTCCCCACAACGAAGTTATAGTTTTTATGTACTATTCCCCTCAACGAAGTGATAGTTTTCACATATTATTCCTCACAACGAAGTTATAGTTTTTATGTACTATTCCTCACAACGAAGCGACAGTTTTAATGTACTATTCCTCACAACGAAGTGATAGTTTTCACATACTATTCCTCACAAAGAAGTGTTAGTTTACACATATTATTCCTCAAAACGAAGTGATAGTTTTCACTCACTATTCCCTACAATGAAGTGACAGTTTTCATATACTATTCCCCACAACGAAGTTATAGTTTTTATGTACTATTCCCCTCAACGAAGTGATAGTTTTCACATAGTATTCCTCACAACGAAGCGACAGTTTTAATGTACTATTCCTCACAACGAAGTGATAGTTCTTATGTACTATTCCTCACAACGAAGTGATAGGTTTCACATACTATTCCTCACAAAGAAGTGTTAGTTTACACATATTATTCCTCACAACGAAGTGATAGCTTTCACTCACTATTCCCCACAACGAAGTGATAGCTTTCACTCACTATTCCCCACAATGAAGTGATAGTTTTCATGTACTATTCCCCACAACGAAGTGTTAGTTTACACATATTATTTCTCACAACGAAGTGATAATTTTCACATACTATTCCTCACAATGAAGTGATAGTTCTTATGTACTATTCCTCACAAAGAAGTGTTAGTTTTCACATACTATTCCTCACAACGAAGTGATAGCTTTCACTCACTATTCCTCACAACGAAGTGATAGGTTTCACATACTATTCCCCACAACGAAGTGACAGTTTTCACATACTATTCCTCACAACGAAGTGACAGTTTTCACATACTATTCCCCACAACGAAGTGATAGGTTTCACATATACTATTCCCCACAACGAAGTGACAGTTTTCACATACTATTCCTCACAACGAAGTGATAGTTTTCACATACTATTCCCCACAACGAAGTGATAGGTTTCACATATACTATTCCCCACAACGAAGTGATAGGTTTCACATACTATTCCCCACAACGAAGTGACAGTTTTCACGTACTATTCCTCACAACGAAGTGTTAGTTTACACATATTATTCCTCACAACGAAGTGATAGCTTTCACTCACTATTCCTCACAACGACGTGATAGGTTTCACATACTATTCCCCACAACGAACTGACAGTTTTCACATACTATTCCTCACAACGAAGTGACAAATTTGAGATGTTATTCCTTTCAATAGGGTGATATTTTGATATAATTGTACCCTATTGAAGTGGTAGTTTTCCGGGCATTGTTCCTTACAAATAACTGACGTAACAACGAACTGATATTTTGATCCATATATCATTCTTCCAATATATGCATAAATATCTACTCTAAAAAGTGATGTTGTTATGTGTGCTGTACATGTCAAACAAACGGGTTGACGTTTAATATTTATTTGGCATTTTTTTGCTTGTTATTTTTTATTTTCCATATTTCATGGTACAGGCAAACATGTATTGATACGTTTCATAATAATACAATGGTATATGTATGCATGTATAAAAATGTACAATTGACTGAAAATATACAATTGGCAGGATTATGTTCCAAGTAATAAATGTAAAGTTGACCAATATTGAAAAAAACAATTGCTCAGTTCCCATTGACAGGTAAACATATCTTGTCATATCATAGTGACGGACAATTTCATTAATAGTATTATTGTTCTTTCCAGTTGTACCTGTACTGAGTTCAACCATGACTCTATTTCTTTCCATAACTTATACACAGATTCACATTCCCATAACATATGGTCGATAGTTTCTCTTTCTGTTTCACAAAATGGACATATTGGCGAAGATGTGTGTCCAATTTTAAAAAGTAATTGCCTTATTGGGAGAATATTGTGAATAATTCTATAATGCAACCATTTCAAATATAAACTTCGCGAGCATTTATTGCAATGATGTTAAATATTTTCCAGTCATTTTCAGTAAGATCACTCTGAAGAACTCTTTCCCATTTTAGAAAGGTTGGCAACCGAACAAATTTGGAATTCAAGAGGGAGGCGTATAGTTTTTTACTCCCAATTATGGTGTCAATTTTTGAAACATTAAAAGGATAGATTGGTTCTCATAATTTGTTTTTAAATTTCTTTATAAACAGTGTCCGAGCCTATGTTATAATGGCTCTTTTCACGGATTCATACGTTAAAAAATAGTTTTATTGAATACGTATTGGAAAATTCTTCACATGTGAACAGTCTACCTTCTTCGTTTAGCAAATCACTCACGAAAACAACACCTTTTCTGTACCACTCAAGATACAGAAAGGGATGGCTATCAATTGTAATATTGTCGTTATTCCATAAGGATTGGCATTCTATCTCTTTTTCATTTACAATTTCTCTTTTACACACGGACAAAAGTTTGACCATTCTAAAAGTATATCTTTCCAAAAGGACTTAGTTGAAAGGGAATATTTTGCATTTTGTATATTGTAACGATCCGTCAGTAAAAAATGAGTCCTGATATTAAATTGACTGGTGAAAAGAAACCTATATGTATATATGTGCAACATAGTCTACTGTAAAAAGTGATGTTGTTATGTGTGCTGTACATAGTCAAACAAATGGGTTAACATTTCATGTTTATGGTCCCCATTGTCTGTGCTTGTCAATGGCGCCACGACAGTACAGTGTATGGAAACCCGTTTGGGACAGAATCGAGACGTGCAACATAAGTGCCGGTGCGAGCAGTAGGAGATAAAAGCAACCAAGTGACAGTTTATATTGGAATAATTCTTGTACTTTAACCAATCAATAAAACTGCAGCTTCGACCTTCCTCGTTACTCGTCAACGTCTCTCATGTAGCCGATACTGAGCATACAACAGCCTTTGATTCAAGTTAATACAGTAGAATTGTGGGAATGCGTGACGTCATCTTTCCTTGGGAATTCCGAGGAAATTGTAGAAATTACGGCAATCCTGTATCTCCATTCATAGACAGCGTTACAAGTAGGACAATTAATTGGGGGAAGTTACATGTGCCCTGGTTACAATGCTTGTTTGATTACAGTTAAATAGAAACGTCAATGTGATTTTAGTTTCATAGTTGGAATATATTTTATAATTGGTATAGCTGTTTGTGATCATAAATGCATTTTATTCTGTAACATAATCAGTGTTTGTATAATCTCTTGGGATATTGTATTGTGATTAATATTGAACTGATTAATCTGAATATTGAACTGATTTACTTTGCGTGATTATCTATGGAACTTCGTTTACGTGTTCCTGGTACTGCATGTACAGTTTTATATTAAACGTACTAAGTATGTTTATGGGAGATGGATAGATGTGTATGTGCTGTTTTATACGAAGCTGCCCTATGTAAATACTGCCTTGTACGACACTGTCAGTACGTAATTACTGTCTTATAAGACACTGTCCGTATGTAATTATTGCTTTGTACAACACTGTCCAGATGTAATTACTGTCTTGTACAACACTGTCCGTATGTAATTACTGTCTTGTACGACACTGTCCGTATGTAATTATTGTCTTGTACGACACTGTCCATATGTAAATACTGTATTGTACGACACTGTCCAGAAGTAATTACTATATTGCACGACACTCTCATACTGTAACCTGTAATATAACACACCAGAAAAGGCCGTGTGTTTATTACAAGATATCTTCTAGATTGTAACGCTGCTCGTGCCCTGAATCTCATACTCTAAAACACAACAGCAAATACCAACACCAACATCGCCTGGTGGGGACTGGCCCTGGACTACACCAGCTACAACTGCAAAGTTACCAGATACTAGAGACGTTTTCCTTGATATTGAATAATCGATTCCACGTTACAATTCAGGTTGTGAATATATATATATATATATATATATATATAACGTGTATATATAACTGTCAAACAGTGACGGTAATGTGTGATATGTTCCATACCACACCTGTTGACGTGCCGACGGACAGACAGACAATAATACGTTTACGTCATGAGCATTTATTACAATCTATATCCCTTAAAGAGAAAAATATCACCTTTTGTTTAACACTGTATAATTTACACTTAACAAACCATTAAACTTGTCAGACGTCATGCAGTTTTCTAGTTGGGGTAGTGTGGTGGTTAAAGCGTTTACTTGTCACGTCCAGGCCGGATTACCAGTACGGGATTCCATATGTGAAGCCCATTTCTGTAGTGCCCCCGTCGTGATATTACTGGGCTATTGCTATGCGAAATCTACAACCATACTCACTCATTCATTAAGTACATGCCAGATGTGCAGTATGGTGTCTAGTGTATTACCACCTGTAGTGGTGTAGGCCTCTATAACACAAAACCTGATATCCTCATTAAGTACAAGTCTGGTGTGCAGTATGGTGTCTAGTGTATTACACATGTAGTGGTGTAGGCCTCTATAACACATAACCTGACATCCTCATTAAGTACAAGCCTGATGTGCAGTATGGTGTCTAGTGTATTACCACCTGTAGTGGTGTAGGCCTCTATAACACATAACCTGACATCCTTATTAAGTACAATTCTGATGTGCAGTATGGTGTCTAGTGTATTACCACCTGTAGTGGTGTAGGCCTCTATAACACAAAACCTGATATCCTCATTCCGTGTAATCACTGTTACACAATACACAGCAAGAGCAAGAACTCAAATTCAAACTGAAACCCTTTATTCTCTAAAAAAAGCCAACGGCCGTACATGAGATGAACGTATATCCATTTACATAATATTCAAGACAGCAGCTTACACGATAACAGGATATAAGATAACAACAATATTTCACTTTTAAATGCATTAAATATATGATTCAGAAATTCAGAAAGGCCTTTAAGGTCTCTTATGCTGGTAGTAGTTTCTTAAAATTGGATAAATATGGAAATTCTAAGTAGTGTTCAGAGACTGACATCACATCTAAACAAGTAGTGAAACTCATCTCCAACAGCGTTTGAAGCACAAAGTGGACATTGTCGGTCTTCACGTGGAATGCCTAACCATCGGCCTGTCTCGAGATATTGCTGGGGTTCTTCTATACGCGATCTTTAACCATACTCACTCACTCACTCATTCAATAAGTACAAACCTGATATGCATCATTGTGTCTGAAACTTTTTTCCAGAGTTGGTCTGATGTTTTCGCTACACTCTGCGTTGAAATGAATGCTTGATCGTGAACCGATTTGGATTGAGACTGATTCATCGGTATCATTTTGACTCAAACAGGCTGTACCTATAGTGATAAGGGTCTCTCAACAAATATAACATGGATTTCCCCTTCATACATGTAGTGGTGTAGGCCTCTATAGCATATAACCTGACATCTTCATCCCGAGTAATCACTGTTACACAATACACGGCAAGAACACACCCTTATGTAGTATGGTTCATACTTATACCTGACACTTTCCATCATACGTTTGAATGTGCCACACCAACAAACATATTTCTAAAGATGGACCAATAGCAACTCGGAGAATGTGGACAGTTAAGTTGGGTGAGCTCGTTGATGATGATATCCAGTACTGTTCTAGATAATCTGTGCTTTACAAAGGTAAACTGACGTTTATATGGTAGCAATGTCCATGTTTCACGTGCATCACAATAGCAGACTTAATCTCGGCAATGGGCGCATTTAGTCGACTTCAGGAACACGGACATATCATATGCCGTCTCTGTTTAACAAGGGAGGTTACTCTTGAACTTAAGCTAATCGTGTCATTAGCACGGCACAAATAATGTTTGAATTGGTTTACCTGTAATTATATATTATTATTTCCAAATAAGTATATCACAGATGATTAAATGTCACGCTGGTGATATGACTGGAACTTGTGTTTCTAAACATGGCGTGATATTTGTCCTGTCAGGGTTTTAATTGTTCCCAGTCGCCACAGGCCACACTTACATTTTTCTGTAATACAACAATTAAACCGTCTGTGATTACCGGCCTAGTAGGGCCTGTAGTGGGGAGGGAAATACCACTGTATATCGAGGCCTGCCACTCCCTACAACGACTTGAAGATGGCACTATAACCGCTGACCAGCAGGGTATATGGTCGTGAGCCCTGCACCGAGTTTGTTGGAACCTGTGTTGGCTCATTCGTCCCCAGTCGGTTTATAACGATACTCAGTAACAAAAGTTCAGCAACATCCAAATCGTGGCAATTGTAAACTCCAGAAAAGCTATTATGAAGTCAGTAATGTCTGGTAAGAACTGGCATATGGGTCCCATTTCAATTCAATCTTTAAAATCATTTTGAAAACAATTGCACACGTCATAACTGCTTACTGTCAGATAAAAAAACACACCACATCACAAAGTTGTAACACACTGGGGCGTCACAGGGGAATGCAAGAAAATGCAAAACAGGTTGCCAGACATTTTCAGGTCCACCACAGTACCATTTCACGTCTCCGGTTACGCCAGGCACAAACTGGAACAGTAAAAGACCGCCCACGCCTTGGCAGACCTCGGACAACGACGCCACATGAAGATCGTTATCTTGTGACGTCATCACGTCGCAACAGATTTGCCAGTGCACCAGATCTTGCTCAAAGTCTTCGGCTGACTTCAGGAACACGAGTGCGCAGCTCGTCCGTAATCGTCTCCGTTCTGCTGGAATCCGTGCCCGCCGTCCCCTCAGGGATCCAAGAAGAACGGAGACGATTACGGACGAGCTGCGGATGCACTCGTGTTCCTGTAGTCCACCGAAGACGCCAATTCATGTTCAAGAACAGTTAACATGGACGCCTGCCCATCAAAGATGGCGTCTTGCTCAGTGGAAAGAAGTCATTTTTTAGTGACGAATCGCGTTTCTAGCTGCAGTTTAGAGATGGCAGAAGTCGTGTATTACGACGTCGAGGAGAACATTTTCAACCTGACAACGTCATTGAGCGTGACCGTTACGGGAGTGCAAGTATCATGGTTTGGGGAGGAATCCATTAGGGCGGCAAAACTGATCTGATTGTGATAAACAACGCCCTTACTGCTCAGCGATATTGCGATCTGGTGATAACGCCGGTGGTCATACCCTTCCTTAGGCAACGTCCCCGACACATTTTCCAACAGGACAATGCACGTCTACATGCAGCTCACCTGACTTAAAACCTGCTGCAGCACAACAACACTGACGTCTTAGCATGGTCAGCAGACCTTGCCCCAATCGAACATGCCTGGGACATTCTCGGGGAGAAGATTTCGGAAGAACCGCCCTAACATCCAGAATGTCAACGACCTTGGCAATGCCCTTTAGTTGGAATGGGGAAACATCACCTTCATCAGGTTCGGCAGCTCATCTTAAGCATGAGAAAACGTTGTGTGGCGGTACAGCAAGCCGAGGGTCGACACACTCAATACTGACCACTTCTTGTTGGTGTGTGTGAATTTCACTGATCCACCCCCCTCACTTTGTAGTGCAACTGCTTTCCATTTTGTAATAACGTCACAACTGTTTATTTCAGTTTTGTAATCGAAAATGGTCAAAGTAAAGTTTAAAACGATGCAGTGATTCTTATCCTCGTTTCTTTCTGTTTATCTGAAATATTCATTGTACTTCTTTGTTCATAATGACGATATATATTTTTCATGATTTTATAAAACAACAACATAATGCCATAAACGATTTTAGTACTCGGGATACTATTTATCAAAGCAACACAATCATTACGCGAATTCTGATTGGTTTGGCGTATTTTCGCACATAACAAGCATGGAGACGGGGACGAGTCTTCTTGGGGGTTACGGAAAGGGGCGAAGGGTGACGAACGGAGCCAAAATGATATCCTTCCAGAGGGGCACGAGTCGCTATTTGGCTGGTCCTGTTAGTCACGAATGGTATTGAATTTGTCTGATAACGGATATATGTGACATTTACAAGTTTACATTGGGTCATGTTTAGTATATTTCTTAGGCCAGGGTTTCATTAATGAGTGATTGCTTGGTGTCAGACATGAGGATCTCCTCCCCACTGACTATCTTCATGTTCATTGTGACGCAACCTAACGTCCAGACAGAGAGCCTCCTTGAACTTCACATAAGGTTCCCTAAATCCAGTTCTACCCTTCCCGACTTCCAACACAACGTCATAGTGGAGGGTGGCCCGTGTGCCAGGTGTGTCAGACATTTTGTTACTGTAACACTTCCCCCACTCCCTCTGCTGCCAAACCCTGGTACAGAGATTCCCCGCGGTGTGTGAGACATCTCCCTACACAGACACACCAGAAGCGGGGCACAAACACACATCTCACTGTCTACCTGACTCTCCTCCCTCACACCTATATTCAGGACAGGCCACCCATACACTTCACCAACCACTTCCACCCTGGTGTGGTTCTCCCAGTATTGTGGTATGTGGGGGACAGGGGGACACTAGAGGGAGATGGAAGAAGGGGGATGGGAGGGGAGCTACACGTGCCCGTCAATCTCCTCAGTCTGCCATAGTCTGTGCCTTGTGTGGTGGTCTCTGAGTTGACCAGCTCACCGACTCTGTGTGTGCGCGCGTGTGTGTGTGTGTGTGTGTGTGTGTGTGTGTAGGTGGGGAGAGAGAGAGTGAGAGAGAGAGAGAGAGAGAGAGAGAGAGAGAGAGAGAGAGAGAGGGAGGGAGGGAGGGAAACATTTAAAGAGCTTTAGAATCCAACAGAAGCTGCTCAAAAGAGCACCAGTTCCAGGAAAACACCTCAAGCAACAGTTACAGATTGAATGCTTCTCTGTATAAGTGAATCTTTAGCTGGACGTTGAAAGTGGATAGATGTTGTTCTGATCTTACTTAAAGAGTAAATCTGTTCCAGAGAACTGTACCTGCTTTACCAAAAGATCTATCTCCAAACATCTTTGTCCTAGTCCGTGGCGCAGTAAGTAGATTCTGTTCAGCTGATCTTAACTGACGGACTGGTTGATAGGTTTCTATCATGCTGGACAGATATGATGGAGCAAGACCCTTCAGACATTTGAATAAATCAACGAGGATCTTGTATTGGATTCTGTGGTGGACAGGAAGCCAATGAAGGTCTTGAAGCACTGGTCTGATGTGATCCCACTTCGCTGTTCTAGTGATCATTCTTCCAGCTGTATTTTTGTGCTTTTTGGAGCCTATTTATAAGTTGTTCTGGAAGGCCATATAGCAGCGAGTTCCAATAGTCTATCCTGGATGTAACGTGGGCTTAGACTAGAGCTCGTGTGGTATCCACATCAGGGTACCTCCTTATCAGACCATGTTTCTAATGTGGTGGAATGACCTCTTCCAAACAGAGTTGATATAGGTCTCCAGACTCAGTGACGAGTCAAAGATAACCCCCAGATTCCTGGCATGTGGACTTCTAGATATTGTGTGTTTGCCAATTTGGAACTGTGGCACATGGATCCTTGCCATGGTTTGCTTAGGGCAGATGACCAGCAACTCTGTTTTATCATCGTTCAATTTTAGAAAGTTTGATCTCATTCAGTGCTTGATGTCGTCTATACAGTGTTGGACTCGCTGATAAGATATTGTTACTGTTAGTGGTTTGAGAGCCAGATAGATCTGACTGTCAACCGCATAGAAGTGAAAATCGAGGCTGTGTGCTCGAGCGATGTCACCAGTTGGTAGCGTGTATATAGTGAACAGAATCGGCCTAAGAACAGACCTCTGTGGAACACCATAAAGTAGTTCTTTCTTCTGTGAGTTTACACCATCGATGCTTACAACCTGTGATCTATTGGACAAGTACGTTCGGATCCATTCCAAAGCTGAACCCTGGAAACCGATCCGGTTATCCAGCACATTACGAAGCACCTGATGATCTACAGTATGGAATGCTTGTATAATAGCATTAAGGTGGCTGCTCCGTCTTTGTCAACTGCTTCCAGGAGGTCACTCTGTACTCTTGTCAGGGCAATCTCTGTGCTGTGGTAGGTCCGATAGGCCGATTGGTAGGCCTCGCAAAATCCATTTTCCAACATATGCTGTAGTAACATGGCAGTCGTCTGTGTTGGCAGCGTCCAGTTGGAGTTTAGGACCTGTAAATATAGATTTTATTCCTAGTTTAGCAACTGTATTCACTTCAGTAGATCATGTTTGCTGATCATTCAAAACAGTTTACTAAATAATCAACTGCCACTTTTTTGTCCGTCTGTAAATTTAACAATAATTGTGTCCTAAATAGTAATAATAACGTCATGATACTATTCGGATGGGTATTTTAATTGTTTTTCATACATTAGTGTATGCATTGATATGCATTAATAACCAAATAAACGTGAAAATATTTCAACATCATGTCACAATAAAACTGCCATTATGGGAATTCTAACCTCTTGTTATACAAAATAGTAAAGAGTGAAACAGATAGAAGTGCTGTTTGGCGAGATCTTTATATTAAATGTTCAACAGACAGAGCGTGAACTGGTAACTTCTACGTCCGCTTCAATCACTGAACACAGTTTCATGACACTTGTCGTGTGGGGAGGTTGTGTCGTGTGTGTGTGTGTGTGTGTGTGTGTGGGGGGGGGGGTGTTGAGAGGACAGGTGTTTATGAACAACGTGCGCAAATTGCTACGTTATTATTCTTCTTAGGGAATATGGAATGTATCCATTCTGACAATAATCCACAATAATTCCATCTGATATATATAGTAATGATGATTTGCACTATGTTGAAGCATAGTATCATCTTGCTGGTCAAAGTAAGCCACCATTCTCGACACTTTTCTCAGTTTCTAACATTTTCATGTGTTTTTATGCTTTGTAGGTCATGATGTGTTTACATATATTGGATAATGACATTTCAGGACACGGTGAACCGATTCCATGTAAGCCACATTCTTTCGTGCCCCAGACAGGTGTGAACCAAACATCTAAATTCTTGTCGAAAGCCCGAAATAGACATGAGCGTTGTTTTATCGCATGAATCTATAAACCTTCATTCTTTAGGTGTGGTTTCCCATCCTATATTTCCACCTTATGATGTACATATTATTTACAGAAAGACATATTGTCCTAATACCTTGGTTTCCAATCAAGGATTTACAATTACCGGCTTGGTCAAGTCGTACCAGATTTGTTATGATAGATATCCAGAGTAATTTACTAAATATCACACTTTGTTAGTCAACAGGTTTTCACAGATTCCCAAACATTGGCAATTGCTCGGTGACCATATCCCTATGGCGTGCGTCACTGTTCATTATACTGATCACTGGATTATCTGGTCCACGCCGCCTTCGAATGGTTGGAGTATTTCTGAGTGCAAGCAATTACTTGCTATTTTTTTAAAAAAAGGTGCTGATGGTGTCCCTCTATACAACTGTATGGTAGGATCGGACTAACTCATGGTCAAGACATATCTCGCTTGTAAGTCTTTCAACAGAGATAAGTTTTATTTCTCAGAATAATAAGTCGAGATTTGCGTTTGGCGGACAGGGTATACTATTTTGCACTGGTATTATCACCTAAACGTATTAAATATCGTTCGCTCGTCACGCAGAAGAGCCGGGTTCGATTCCCCACATGGGCACACAATGGGTGAAACCCATTTCTGGTGTCCCCGCCGTGATGTTGCTGGAATATTGCGAAACGCAACGTAACACTGAACTCTCTCTCTCACTATTAAATGGACTGGTGGCTTGCGCCGGTTTTTAAAGTTTTAAAGTTTGTATAAAAATATACGAACATCAACATAGTTTATGATACAACCCTTCAGAGGTGCTTACGTAATCCACCACGAACACGTTTTCAAACGATTATTTCTAACTGACAAGCAGCAACATCTGTGAACTGAGGTGAGGCTGTTTCCTGGCAATCATTTAATTAAATCTCTGATTGCAGAGATATTTGTGATCTAATGTTGGTTTTGGTGGGTACAGTGCATTTCTAGCATATTTCATAAGATTGTATTTAAGTCGAGATATGTATTTGATTAAATTCGTTTTGAGCAACTTGTATTGTATATTATATAATCAATGCTTGTGTAGGAAAGCTTTCATCGTGTGTTGACAAGTACATTCACTGTACCGCCAATACACAACCCAGCTTTATGTATCGGGTATATACTTGTTGGGTCATCATAAATGTAGCGTTATGATTATTGCCAGAAATCACGGATAACGTTAAGTTCAATGTACCATATAATGGTGTCTTCCATGTGTATCTGTAGTAATTAGATGTATCATCTGAAGCTTATGATGTATAGTATTATGCCAGGAGCTTTCGTAGTTAACTACTGGAAGAGATTTAGTTTCGTGCACATTGTTTATTGCCGTGTTACAGGAACCTTTTTCATTACCAACAGAACCAAACAACTCCCTCCCCATCCAATCAGAACATGTGCTAGCTAAAGTGGGGACACTAGAAGAGGGTTTCGCACATTGTGCCCATGTGGGGAATCGAACCCGAGTTATCGGCCTGACGAGCGAACGCGTTAACCACTAGGCTACACCACCGCCCCGTCAGTAATATTAGTAATAATACTTTCAGTTATAGAGCGCGTAAATTCACACAATACATGAGCTCTTTGCGCTAAAAGAAACCCATTATTATTAAGGTTGTAGTGTAGAAACAAGTGGGTACCCTGCTGCCACTTGTGCCTCGAATAGGAATTGTGAAATGAAAGCTAGGGTAGAATGTGAAACTGGGCGACGTTTGGCGCACACAGTAGTCTCCCTTGCACCGTACACAGTGAGCATGAGAAAACGTCCTGTACAGTGACAGTGTTGACTGACAAAGCCGCACCTCGCATGTGAGGTGTCTGTGTACTGTCACTACAAGTGAAGTGGAGCGCAACCTGACAGAGTACTCTCCCTTGCATCATTCACTACGATCAACAGTTTAACAATCCAGACTGGACCACCTCCGTGGTGTAGTGGTTAGAGCATCCGCTCGGAGACCGGAAGGTCGCGGGTTCGATCCCCGACCGCGTCATACCAAAAAGACGTGAAAATATGGTACTTGTTGGTCCCTGCCTGGCACTCGGCATTAATGGGTACAACAAGGACTGGTCAACTCGGATTCAGTATAGTGTGTCTGAGTGGGGTATTCATGCTTCACTACGGCATGGTATCTCAGTGGGCTAGCACTATAAAATCAGCTTCAGTCTGGGCTAGTACAAGCAACCGCACATACACATACACACGCATGCACGTCGTCATATGAGCGAAATATTCTCAAGCACGACGTTAAACCCTATTTCACCTCTGGAGTGCGAAGATAATTGGTTCTGATGGGGTGGAAAGTCCACATGGTCTGATGCGGTGTGAAGGTGATATGTTTTCATGTGGTTTGAAGTACATATTTTCTGATGGGATGTGAAGGTCCCATGTCCTGATGCAATGTGAAGGTAATATGTTCTGATGGGATGTGGAGGTCATGTGTTCTGATGGGATGTGAAGGTCATATGTTCTGATAGGGTGTGAAGGGCACATGTTCTTATTGGAAGTGAAGGGCACATCGTCTTGTGGGATGTGAAGGGCACATCGTCTTATTCGATGTGAAGGTCATGTGTTCTAATAGCTTGTGAAGGTCATATGGTCTGATGGGATGTGAGGAGCACATGGTCTCATGGAATGTGAAGGGCACATGGTAAGGTGGGTGTTAAGGGCACATGTTCTGATGATATGTATAGGGCATATGGTCTGATGGAATGAGAAGATCACATGGTCTGATGCGAAGTGAAGGTCATATTTTCATATACAATCTGAAAGTCATATGTTCTGATGGGATGTGAAGCTCATATGCTCTGATGGGGTGTGAAGGGCACATGGTCTGATGTTATGTGAAGGCTACATGGTTTGATGGAATCTGAAGATCACATGTTAAGATACGATGTGGAGGTCATATGATCTGATAGTGTGTGAAGCTCATATGCCCTGATGGGTGTGAATGGCTCATGGTCTGATGGTATGTGAAGGTCATATGTTTTAAAGATGTGTGAAGGGCATATGTTCTGATGGGATGTGAAAGGCACATGGTCTTATGGGATGTGAAGGTCACATGTTCTAATGAGATGTGAAGGGCACATGGTCTTATGGGATGTGAAGGTCACATGTTCTAATGAGATGTGAAGGGCATATTGTCTGGTCGGATGGGAAGGGCACATGATCTGGTGGAATGTGAATGTCAGAAGTTCTGATGGGGTAGTAAGGTAATATGTTCTGATGGGATGGGAAGGGCACGTGTTCTGATGGGATGTGAAGGGGATGTAAAGGGCACATAGTCTAATGCGGTGTGAAGGTGATATGTTTTCATATGATGTGAAGGTGATATGTTTTCATCTGATGGGATGTGAAGGTTACATGTTCTGATGCAATGTGAAGGTCATATCTTCAGATGGGATGTGAAAGGCATATGTCTGATGGGATGTGAAGGGCACATGTCTGATGGGATGTGAAGGCCACCTGGGCTGATGGGATGTGAAGGGCATATGTTCTGTTGGGATGTGGAGATCATATGTTCTCATGGGATGTGAAGGGCATATGTTCTGATAGGGTGTGAAGGGCAGGTGTTACGAATGGGTGTAAAGGGCACATCGTCTGATGGGATGTGAAGTTCACATCGTCTGATTAGATGTGAAGGTCATGTGTTCTAATAAGGTGTGAAGGTCATATGGTCTGATGGTATGTGAAGAGCACATTTCCTCACGGAATGTGAAGGGCACATGTTAAGGTGGTTGTGAATGGCACATGGTCTGATGATAGGTAAAGGGCACATGGTCTGATGGGATGTGAAGGGCACATGGTCTGATGGGATGTGAAGGTCACATGTTCCAATTGGATGTGAAGGGCACTGTGTCTGGTCGGATGGGAAGGGCACATGTTCCAATGGGATGTGAGGGGCACTTTGTCTGGTGGGATGGGAAGGGCACATGATCTTGTGGGATCTAAAGGTCACATGTTCTGATGGGGTATGAAGGTCATATGTTCTGATGGGATGTGAAGGTCACATGTTCCAATGGGATGTGAAGGGCACTTTGTCTGGTGAGATGGGATGGGCACATGATCTTGTGGGATCTAAAGGTCACATGTTCTGATGGGGAGCGAAGGTCATGTGTTCTGATGGGATGTGAACGGCACATTGTCAGATAGGATGTGAATGGCATATGCTCTGATATGATGCGAAGGGCCCATGGTCTGATGGTGTATGTAGGACATATGTTCTGACAGGATATGAAGGGCACATGTTCTCATGGGATGTGAAGGGCTCATGTTCTGATGGGATAAGAAGGACACATGGTCTGTTGGGATGTAAAGGGCACATGGACTGATGCGGTTTGAACTGATATGTTTTGCTGTGGTGTGAAGGCAATATTTTCTGATTGGATGTGAAGGTCTCATGTTCTGATGCAATGTGAAGGTCATATGTTCTGATGGGATGTGGAGGTCATGTGTTCTGATTTGATGTGAAGGTCACATCGTTTGGTGGGATGTGAAGGGCACATCGTCCTTTTCGATGTGAAGGTCGTGTGTTCTAATAGCTTGTGAAGGTCATATGGTCTGTTTGGATGTGAAGAGCACATGGCCTCAAGGAATCAGAAGGGCACATGTTAAGGTGGGTGTGAAGGGCACATGGTCTGATGATATGTATAGGCCAAATGGTCTGATGGAATGAGAAGATCGCATGGTCTGATGCAATCTTAAAGTCATATGTTCTGATGTCTGAAAGTCATAGTGATCTGATAGGGTGTGAAGCTCATACGCTCTGATGGGGTGTGAATGGTTCATGTTCTGATGGGATGTGAAGAGCACATATGTTTTAATGAGATGTGAAGGTCATATGTTCTTATGGGATGTGCAGAGCACATGGTATTATTGGATGTGAAGGTCATATGTTTTAATGAGGTGTGAAGGGGATATGTTCTGATGGGATGTGAAGGGCACATTGTCTGATGGGGTGTGAAGGTCACATGTTCTAATGGGATGTGAAGGGCACATTGTCTGGTGGGATGGGAAGGACGCATGATCTGGTGTGATGTGAAGGTCACATGTTCTGATCGGGTATGAAGGTCATATGTTCTGATGGGATTTCAAAGGGACATGTTCTGATGGGGAGTGAAGGTCATATGTTTTGATGTGGTGTGAAGGACACATGTTCTGATGGCATGTGAAGGACACATGGTAAGGTGGGTGTGAAGGGCACATGGTCTGATGATATGTAAAGGGCACATGGTCTGATGGAATGTGAACATCATATGGTCTGATGCGATGTGGAGGTCATATGTTCAGATGCAATCTGAAAGTCATATGTTCTGATGAGGTGTGAAGTGCACATGGTCTGATGTAATGTGAAGGTTATATTGTCTGATGTGATGTGAAGGTCATATGATCTGATTGGATATGAAGGGTACATGATCTGATGGATTCTGAAGATCACATGTTCTGACGCGATGTGGAGGTCATATGATCTGATTGGGCACATGTTCATATTGGATGTGAAGGGCACATCGTCTAGTGTGATGTGAAGGGCACATCGTCTGATTTGATGTGAAATTCATGTGTTCTAATAGGTTGTGAAGGTCATATGGTCTGATGGTAAGTGAAGAGCACATGGCCTCTTGGAAATGCGAAGGGCATATGGTCTGATGGGGTATGTAGGACATATGTTCTGATGGGATGTGAAGGGCACATGTTCTGATGGGACGTGGAGGGCACATGGTCTGATGGGATGTGAAGGGCACATGATCTGATGAGATGTAAAGGGCACATGGTCTTATGCGGTGTGAAGGTCATATGTTTTCATGGCGTGTGAAGGTCATATGTTCTGATGGATGTGATGGTCACATTCTCTGATGCAATGTGAAGGTCACATGTTCTAATGAGGTGTGAAGGGCATATGTTCTGATGGGATGTGATGGGAAGATGTTCTGATGGGATGTGAAGGTTACAAGTTCTGATTGGATGTGAAGGTCACATCGTCTGATGGGATGTGAAGGGCACATCGTCTGATTCGATGTTAAGGTCATGTGTCCTAATAGGGTGAGAAGATCATATGGTCTGATTGGATGTGAAGAGCACATGGCCTCATGGAATGTGAAGGACACATAGTCTTCTGGGTGTGAAGGGCACATGATTTGATGAGATGTAAAGGGCCCATGATCTGAAGGAATGTGAAGATCACATGGTCTGATGCGATGTGGAGGTCATATGTTTAGATGCAATCTGACAGTCATATGTTCTGATGGGGTGTGAAGCTCATATGCTCTGATCGGGTTTGAAGGGCACATCGTCTGATGTGATGTGAAGGGCACATGGTCTGATGAAATGTGAAGTTCATATGTTCTGATGGAGTGTGAAGGGCACATAGTCTGGTGGGGTGTTGAGGGCACATTTTATGATTTGATGTGAAGGTCATTTGTTCTCCTATAATGTGAAAGCCATTTATTCTGATAGAATGTGAAGGTCATATGTTCTGATAGTGTGTGAAGATCATAGGTTCTCCTGGAGTTTGAAGATCATAGGTTCAACTGGAGTGTGAAGATCATAGGTTCTGATAGGGTGGAAAGGCCACATGCTCTGATTGGATGTGGAGGTTACATATTCCAATGGGATCTGCCACATGGTCTGCTGGGATGTGATGGGCACATGACCTGGTGGGATGTGAAGGTCACATGTTCTGATGGGGTATGAAGGTCATATATTCGGATAGGATGTGAAGGGCACATGTTCTCATGGGATCTGAACGGTACATGTTCTGATGGGGGATGAAGGTCATATATTCGGATAGGATGTGAAGGGCACATGTTCTGATGGAATGTGAAGGGCACATTTTCTGATGGGATGTAAAGGGCACATGGTCAGATGGGATGTGAAAGGCACATGGTCTGGGATGTGAAGGGCGCATGGTGTCATTGAATGTAAAGGTCATATGTTTTGATGTGTTGTGAAGGGCACAGGTTCTGAAGGGGTATGTAGGTCATATGTTCTGATAAGATATGAAGGGCACATGTTCTAATGGGATATGAAGGGGCACATGTTCTGATAGGATGTGAAGGGAACATGGTCTTATGCGGTGTGAAGGTCATATGTTTTGATGTGGTGTGAAGGGCACATGTTGTGATGGCATGTGAAGGACACATGGTCTGATACGGTGTGAAGGTCATATGTTTTGATGAGGTGTGAAGGGCATATGCTCTGATAGGATGTGAAGGGCACATGGTCTGATGGGATGTGAAGGGCACATGGTCTGGTGGCATGTGAAGGGCACATGGTCTGATGCGGTGTGAAGGTTATATGATTTGATGTGATGTGAAGGGCATATGTTCTGATAGAATATGAAGTGCACATGTTCTGATGGCATGTGAAGGGCACATGTTCTAATGGCATGTGAAGGACACATGGTTTGATGCGGTGTGAAGGTCATGTGTTTTTGATGAGGTGTGAAGGGCATTTGTTGTCATGGGATGTGCAGGGAGCATGGTGTCATGGAATGTGAAGGTCACATGTTCTAATGGGATGTGAAGGGCACATTGTCTGGTGTGAAGGTCATATGTTTTCATGTGGTGTGAAGGGCATGTTTTCTGATGTGATATGAAGGGTACAGGTTCTGATGGGGTATGCAGGTCATATATTCTAATAGAATATGAAGGGCACATGTTCTGATTGGATGTGAAGGGCACATGTTCTGATCGGATGTGATGGGCACATGGTCTGATGCGGTGTTAAGGTCATACGTTTTCATGTGGTGTGAAGGGCACATGTTCTGATAGAATATGAAGGGCACATGTTCTGATAGAATATGAAGGGCACATGTTCTGATCGGATGTGAAGTGCACATATTCTGAGAGGAAGTGAAGAGCACATCGTCTGATTAGATGTGAAGGGCACATGTTCTGATGGAATGTGAAGGGCACATGGTCTGATGCAATGTGAAGGTCAAATGATTTCATGTGATGTGAAGGGCATATGTTCAGATAGGATATGAAGTGCAGATGTTCAGATGGGATGTGTAGGGCACATGGTCTGGTGGCATGTGAAGGGCACATGGTCTGATGTGGTGTGAAGGGCATATGTTCTGATAGAATATGAAGTGCACATGTTCTGATGGGACGTGAAGGGCACATGTTCTGAGCGGATGTGATGGGCACATGCTCTGATGCGGTGTTAATGTCATATGTTTTCATGTGGTGTGAAGGGCACATGTTCTGATGGAATATCAAGGGCACATGTTCTGATGGGATGTGAAGTGCACATGTTCTGATAGGATGTGAAGGGCACATGATTTGATTAGATGTGAACGGCACATGTTCTGATGGAATGTGAAGGGCACATGGTCTGATGCAATGTGAAGGTCAAATGTTCAATGAGATGTGAAGGGCATATGTTCAGATAGGATATGAAGTGCAGATGTTCAGATGGGATGTGTAGGGCACATGTTCTGATGGCATGTGAAGGGCACATGATCTGATGTGAAGGGCACATGGTCTGATGAAGGTCATATGTTTTTTGATGTGATGTGAAGGGCATATGTTCTGATGAGAAGGGCATGAAGTGTCTGATGCGGTGAAGGTCATATGTTCTGATGGGATGTGAAGGGCATATGTTCTCATGGTGTGAAGGGCAGATGGTGTAAGGAATGTGAAGGTCACATGTTCTAATGGGATGTGAAGGGCACATTGTCTGGTGTGGATGTGAAGGGCACATGATCTGAGTGGGATGTGATGTGAAGGGCACATGTTCTGATGGAGTATGAAGGTCATATGTTCTGATGGAATGTGAAGGGCACATGTTCT
This sequence comes from Haliotis rubra, assembly GCF_003918875.1. NCBI lineage: Eukaryota > Metazoa > Mollusca > Gastropoda > Lepetellida > Haliotidae > Haliotis > Haliotis rubra. The sequence goes on along the minus strand of NW_025764898.1, from coordinate 87,151 downwards.
GATGGGATGTGAAGGGCACATGTTCTGATGGATGTGAGTGGGCAAGGTCTGATGTGTGAAGGTCATATGATGATGGATGTGAAGGGCACATGTTGTGATTGGATGTGAAGGCCACATAGTTCTGTTGGGATGTGAAGGGCACATGTGTTGATGAGGAATGAAAGGGATGTGAAGGGGCACATGTTCTGATGGAATGTGAAAAGGCATATGGTCTGATGCAATGTGAAGGTCATATGTTTTCATGTGATGTGAAGGGCATATATTCTGATGTGATGAAGGGCACATGGTCTGATGGGGTATGTCTGTCATATGTTCTGATAGGATATGAAGGGCACATGTTCTGGTGGGATGTAAAAGGCACATGGTTCTGATGCTGATGTGAAGGGCAGGGCATATGTTTTGATGTGATGTGAAGGGCACATGGTCTGATGATGTGAATGTGAAGAATACTTGGTCTGATGCGATGCGGAAGGAAGATATGTTCTGATATGTGAAGGGCACATGGTTTCTGGTGGATGTGAAGGGCACATGTCCTCGTGGGATGTGAAGGCACATGGTCTGGTGGGTGTTAAGGGCACATCGTCTGATGGGATGGGGCACATGTTCTGATGGGATGTGAAGGGCACATGGTGTGATGGAATGTGAAGATCACATGGTCTGATGCGATGTGGAGGTCATATGTTCTCATGGGATGTGAAGGGTCACTATTCTGATGATATGTGAATGTCACATGGTCTGGTGTTCTAAAGGGGGTGTGAAGGGCACATTGTCTGGTTTGATGTGAATGGCACATGGTTTGATGGGATGTGAAGGTCATATGGTCTTATGGGATGTGAAGGGCACATAGGCTGATGGGATATGAAAGTCATATGATCTGATTGGGAAGGGTTGTTTGGTTCAGTTGGTGATTGAATAGGTTCCTGTAATACAGGAACAAGCAATGTGCACGAAACTAAATGTGTTTCAGTAATTATCTACGAACGCTCCTGTCATACTAGTATACATCATGAGCTTAAGATGATACATCTTATTACTATAGATACACATGGAAGACATCATTGTATGGTACATTGAACTTAATGTTATCCGTCATTTCTTGCAATTATCATAACGTTACATTTATGATGACCCAACAAGTATATACCCGATACATAAAGCTGGGTTGTGTCTTGGTGGTACAGTAAATGTACTTGTCAACACACGATGAAAGCTTTCCTACACAAGCATTGATTTTATAATATGCAATATAAGTTGGTCAAAACGGCATAAATCGAATTAAATTAAATTAAATACAATCCTATGCTATATGAAACTTGACAAATTATTGGTAATTTTACTACAACATGGTTTCAGATTCATCATATATCATTTGAAAGATCATATAACACCAGTTTGGTTGGTAAAGTAATGCATGATAAATCATTACAAAGGAAACAAAAGTTGGTACTTTCTATTCAGACCAACAAGAGTCTGACAGAATGATCTGCGTTCATCAGTATCTCCACTGCTTTATAAAGCATTAACAATATAAATATGTCGAAGATACTGTTGACTATCTAACATTATCCGTTTATTGACAGTCAATTTAGAAATTCGATTCAGCTGATGTCGAGGATGTTTTGATACGTGTCAAGATTATACTTGTGTCACTTCACGGTCCACCTACACGTACCGTACTGATAAAACTCCTTAAAAGCGGTGGGTAACAATATATCTGATTTAGAAGCTTTATAGCTGACATTATTTTATTATGGCGCGTCCAATTTTGTAGTAGTTACAGTGAAGATATTACGACTTTGGAACTTTCGATTTTATTAGAGTGATAAAGTCTGGCCTCCAGGAGACTAAAGAACTGTTTGTCTGTGTGATGTAAACCCAATTGTGGAGATTTTTAAAGAGTGTAGTACCTATTGTCTTTTTGAGGCAATGTCGCAACAATGGCGGAACATACCACTCGGGATAAACAAGTCCATCCGTAGAATCCCAAATTATGCGCACAGATTACACCAAATGTATCCTTGTCAAACCAGAAAGAGTGTGCTTTTGAGGCTGGGAGCGAAGTTGTGGTATATCAAAATTGCTGCAGGTAACACTGTCGCGACTCGAGGGATTATCAGCGCACGAATCGTCAAAACATTGAAAATCTAGATTCAAAGCTCAGTCCCAAATGGCATAAATCATGTTATGCAAAGTTCTCACTTGTAAACATAACGCCAGTCTGATTATTAGCGAGCTCAAGAGCCCGAAGAACATGTGGTTTCCTTATTATCTTTACGACTCGCTACCGATTTTCATCGCAAACCGCTATAGTACGTTTACATGCTCTGATCGATGGCAATCTATCACTCGTTTCTGAACGATCACTAAAGCGTAGTATCATTCTGTCGACAATGATTACCATGGCGAATTTGTTACAGCATCAAAACAAATTTTGGAGCGAGTTATTACATTTCTTTCATAAAATCTCGTCGAACATATATATGCGCAGCAGGTTATCGCTCGCTTGGTAAAGAAGACGTCGAAAGCGCCATAGCAGTTGCATTTTCCCGAAGATATTGACGACTTTCGGGACAACGAACTTTTCTCGCTCAATAAAGATTGTAGCTGATTGCCGATTTGTGGAATGTAAGTTTCAGATCTTTCCTTTCGCGATATGGAATCGCTGATTGTCATGGCTAATAATCTGGAACAAAGTTTGGTAAACAGCGTTTTGTCATTATCATCGTACAGTGGGAATAAAATATCATTTCACATACGAAAAAAGGATTCAACAAAAAGTGAACTTATCTTTGCTTTGTCAAACAGAATCGGTGCCCACTTGTAGATCATGTTTTCCTGGACAGATTCTGCAAAAAGAGGACCAAAGAATTCAAGTGGAAATTTATTCGATGACATTATCCTCACAAAAGCTGCCAGTCTCTCATATAGAAGCTGTTAAATACACAGGGAATTGTTGCATTGGCTCTCCGTTCCATAGGAGAAAACTTCTAAATACAAATGCCGATGTTTTGCCTAGCCGTTAAGGCATCTGCTCGTCACGCCGAGGACATGGCTCTATTTCCCACATAGAATGCAAATGTGTTAAGCCCATTTCTGGTGTCCCCGCCGGGATATTGCTGGAATATTGCTAAAACTAAACTCACTCACTCACTCTCTAAATATTATTCATAAGCGTCATATCGTCATACATGATCAATACCAGTGTCAATAATAACTGCATTCAAATATCACAAGACCGCTTCGGTGATCTACCCTTAGAACCTCTGTAAGAATCCTTCCTGTGACACAAACAAATACATAGAACATCGTTAGAGAAACGAACCGTTGGGCTTCGATACTTATCTGTCTTTTTTGAGTAAATGCGTTCTTCATTACTTTTCATGCAACATTTCCCTGCGTATTTAACAGCTTCTCTCTGGAGAAGACTGGCAGCTTTTGTGAATGTACAATAACAAGTGACATTCCACTGTTCCTCTGGTCCTCCTTTACAGAATCTGCTCTTTCATGTTCTGCAATTAAGCCTGGTTCTGACTCAGCCAAGACAAGTTCACTTTTTGTTGGATCCTTTCGCGTGTGAAATGATATTTTGTTCCCATAGTGATGTAGTAGGCGCTGTTTTAAACGACCAGGATTGGCAGCCTTTGACAATCAGCGTTCATGTCTTCTGAAGGAAAGATCTAACCTTGTCCTCAAATCAGTAAGTTGTAATAACTTATTGCGAAAGAAAAGTTCATTGTCCAGAAAGTCGGTCAACAGTTTGAAAGCCTGTACTATGGCACTTTCGGCAGTCTTCTTTTGTCTAAACGTAAGGATGTGCTCTGCGCATGCGTATGTTTTTCGACAGGATTTTATGAAATGTTAATGCTTTCCTGCAAAATTCTGACATTCTTGTAAAATCTCTTTAACACGTGGTAATCATTTCCTGAGGTGAGGCCACACGCTTTAGTGTTCTGTGAAGCTTGAAGCGATCTTCCAAGTTGCCATCAAGTGCAGCAGTTGTTATTATAATACATTCTCTTGGTTTTGATGAAGAAACGAATTCGTGCGTGAGTCATAGGAATGTAGGAACCACATGGACGATTCAGATGATGAACCTCGTATGTCGTTTGAGATTGTGGTTTACTAGTGAAACTTTGCATAGCATGATTTATGCCATTTGGGGATTTGTTTAACCTAAACCGCTTTCAAATGTTTTTGCTGATTCGTACGCTGATGTAATCCCTCAGGTCAAGTCGCAGTACACCAGCAATTTTGATATACCCGTTTCTGCTCCCAGTGCATAAAGGTACACTCTTCGTGGTTTGACAAAATATACATTTGGTGTAATCTGTGCATAGTTTGGGGATTTTGGGATGGACTGACATCCGAACAATTGCACTAGCCATTGTTGCGACGACAACAAAATGACAATAGGTACTACACTCTTTAAAAAATCTCCCTTAACAATTGAGCTTACATCATTACAGACAAACTGTACTCCAGTCTCCCTGAGGCTTAGACTTATGCTCTACTAAATCAAGAAAACCAAAGTCGTAATATTTCACACTGTAAACACTACGAAACTGGAGCACCATAATAAAATAATGTCAGCTATAAAGCTTCTAAATGGATATAATATTGTTACACCACCACTTTCAAGGGTTTTACAGCATGTCAGTGCAGTGCAGGTGGACTGTGAAGTGGGCACAAGTATAAACAATCTTTACGGTTATCTTACCAACACCTCTCATACCAGGGCTGAATTTACTCTTTCTATCAGACTGTCAATGTTCTGACATTCTTAGATAGTCCAACAGATTCTTCGACATATTTGATATTGTTAATGCTTTGTAAAGCATGGAACTGTTACTGTTGAACGCAGGTATTGTGTAAGACTTTGCTGGTCTGAATAGAAAGTACCAACTTTTGTTTCCTTGTAATGATTTATCATGCATACTTTGCCAACCAAACGTATATATTTTTTTTGAGAGGCATTTTAGAAGTTGTGAAGATGAAGGAAAACTGATTTAGTACCTACACCGAACCGTCGCACTCATTGCAATAAAGAAGTTGACTATCCATAGAAATCAGTTTTCCTTCAAACGTTTATATGATCTTCAAATGATATATGATGAATCTAGAAAACCATATTTGTAGTAAAATTACCAATAATTTGTCAAGTTTATCTCTCATATTATTCTCATCAAATGCATTTTCCATAAAACTGACCTTTGACCTTACCAAAACATTTTTGCAACCACGAATATATAATTATTATTGTCCACAATTATAAATCATGATCTGAGCATTCCAAAACTATTTATTTGATGGAAATCGGTTATACCCAAACCAAAGTTATTGAATTAAAGGATCCAGTTATCGGTTAAAATATTACCGCAATATGTTTAAAATACCCTGCTCCCACCAATACCAACATTACACGGCTAATGTCACCGCAGTAAGATATTGTAATTAATGGTTAACTGTTTAGTTGCAGTAGACAACCAAATGCATATGGTGAGTGAGTGAGTTTAAATGTTAAGTCACATCGGCGGTATTTCAGCCATATCGTTATTATATATAGCTAAATTATGCAAACATTTCAACGAAGGACAGTAAAACAACTAGTTTATCACAGATGCAAATTTAAAAACTAGTAATTAAATTTAAAACTTTTCAACTATGCAAGGCGATACAAAATAAACAATAGGCTCTAGATTGTCAACAACGACACTCAAATGCTTCACCACAGTTCATGTGATGATTTTGTTGAAACTGAAACCGCTGTGTATGAGGAAAGAGATTTGGCTACTGTCGGTTAGAAATAACCGTTTGAAAACGCGTTCGTGATGGATTACGTGTGCACTTGTGACGCGTTGTATCCTAAACACTGTTAACGTTTGTATATTACTTATGCAAACGTTTGCTACCTCAAAAAGGCGCTACCTACCAGTCCGATATTTAATAGTGGGTGAGTTTAGTTTTACGCCGCTTTTGGCACTATTCGAGCAATAACACGACCAGGACACCACATGTTGGTTTCACAGATTGTGACCATCGGGGATCGAACCCGTGTCTTCGGCGTGAGGAGTGAACGCTTTAACCAATGGGCTACCCCACCGTCCCCCCGATATTAAATAAGCCCAATCTCTGTTGAATGACTTACACGCGATATATATGTGTGCCATGGGTCAGTGTTAGTCCAACCCCACCATACAAATGTATAAAGAGACGTCATAACACCCAAATAGATCCCGTCCCGTGCAGGTGTTGTTCACGGCCTCTTGGTTCTAATGTGACCTCATCTTGTAGATTTTCTACAAAACGATGTCAGCAGCGAGAACCAAACACCATTCATTTCTATGGCACAACATGTTTTTGATAGCAACTAATACAACAGATCTAGACTTGCACATCTCCATTGTGTTCAAACTGAAGAGAGTGTAACCCTAGGACACCCAGGTCTTTGGGCAAAAGCAACAGTTCCAGTCGCCTGATGCCGCTGCAAGAGTCTTCCAATCACACTCTGGGTGACGATAAAATGTGCACCAATGTGCAACGTTTGCTTCCACTCGCCTGGTGCATGACAATAGCTCGACCTCGATTTTCGACCGCATTCTTTTAAGTGAATTTTTACTGTCAACGAGGCCCGAAAGCACGTTCAAAGATCGTCAGTTGTTGGAATAATTTTCACTGCCTGCTTACTTCTTTCCTTATTTTCTGAGCTTTAAATGTTGTTCCCTGTACTAATGCCATAATCGTTAATCATGATTGTAGCCTGTAACAGCTAAAGATGGTCTTAATGTCAACTCTAAATATGATTAAAGCAGCGTTAATTTCTAACAGTCATGGGTGACCCTTCAATAATTGCAGTGACTATACTTCTGTAATCTAGAGACAGGAAATTATGTAAGTAAAAATATTAAGGAAATAGAAACAAATAATGGTATTGAATGCTTGTGATGAAATCATAACTGAAGCTACTAAAGTTTATGAATACTTGTATTCATCTAGAGAGCACCTAGTGAACAATGTAAACCTCGGTACTTTACTTAGTGACAAAGACACAGGTAAGAGTGAGAATCCAAATAGCTATCGGGGATGTTATTGCAGATAGTGGAGGTTACATCAGATATTGACACTGTGCTCGGTTAAAACTTATGTGAGGGCCTGTGGACTGTATGACATAACGTCATATTCTTGTTAACGCCACACCACCATAGTTACCAGCACTAAAAATTACCAAATCTTTTCATGTCTGACTTGCTTCTTCAAGTAAACTATGGTTATCGGTTCTTTTTAAGTACAGATTTGCCATTTAATTGTTTCGTTAGGATCAGTTGATCCTGGTAGTAAGTCAAACTGAGGTTGATATGTTTATTTGCTATAGGCAATGGTAACATATTTATACTGTGAATAATATGGGATGTTGCGATACTTTGTTCCATGCGTACAGACCGACTTCTTCCCCGACAAGGCAGGGTAACACCAAGTACCATTATATACTTATTTTAGGATGACGGATAGGAATCGAACCAGCATTCCGCTCTCCGGATAAACGTCCTCTCCACGCTGGCGGCCTTAAATTGTCATTCAATACGTCACTGTAATCACACTGCCTAACATGTACAGGAACTATTTCGTTTCCGAGTAGTGCTGTAAGGAGGCGAGCGGTAGCCATTGTACACCACAGTCATATCTCTATAAGGGCCTTTGAGTTGTGGAGTGGTTCAAGTGGGTATTAATGTAATATTTTCAGTCTGGCGGTGTTGATATAACTGAGTCAGTGTTTACATGACTGTGACGTTATTGATATGACTGTGGTGGTGTTGATATGACAGTGTTGCTGTGACTGCGGCAGTGTTGATGTGACAGCGACAGTGTTGATGCGACAGTGTTGATGTGACTGTGACAGTGTTGATGTGACTGTGACAGTGTTGATGTGCCTGTGACAGTGTTGATGTGACTGTGACAGTGTTGATGTGACTGTGACAGTGTTGATGTGACTGTGACAGTGTTGATGTGACTGCGACAGTGTTGATGTGACTGTGACAGTGTTGATGTGACATCGGTGCTGGGCAGTGTGTTGATGTGACTGTGACAGTGTTGATGTGACTGTGACAGTGTTGATGTGACTGCGACAGTGTTGATGACTGTGGCAGTGCTTGATGTTTCGTGTTGATGCGTGACTGTGACAGTGTTGATGTGACTGTGACAGTGTTGATATGACTGTGTGACAGTGTTGATGTGACTGCGCCGCAGTGTTGATGTGACTGCGACAGTGTTGATGTGACTGTGACAGTGTTGATGTGACTGTGACAGTGTTGATGTGACTGTGACAGTGTTGATGTGACTGCGGCAGTGTTGATGTGACTGTGGCAGTGTTGATGTGACTGTGACAGTGTTGATGCGCAGTGTTGACTGACTGTGACTGCGTGTGATGATGACTGTGACAGTGTTGATGTGACTGTGACAGTGTTGATGTTACTGGACAGTGTTGGACAGTGTTGATGTGACTGTGACAGTGTTGATGTGACTGTGACAGTGTTGATGATGACTGCGGCAGTGTTGATGTGACTGTGGCAGTGTTGATGTGACTGTGACAGTGTTGATGCGGACTGTGAGCAGTGTTGATGCGACTGCGACAGTGTTGATGCGACTGTGGCAGTGTTGATGCTTGGAACTGAGTGTGATGTGCAATGTGACAGCGTGTGACTGTGACAGTGTTGATGTGACTGCGGCAGTGTTGATGTGACTGTGACAGTGTTGATGTGACTGTGGCAGTGTTGATGTGACTGTGGCAGTGTTGATGTGACTGTGACAGTGTTGATGTGCCTGTGACAGTGTTGATGTGACTGTGACAGTGTTGATGTGACTGCGACAGTGTTGATGTGACTGTGACAGTGTTGATGTGACTGTGACGGTGTTGATGTGACTGCGGCAGTGTTGATGTGACTGTGGCAGTGTTGATGTGACTGCGGCAGTGTTCATGTGACATCGACAGTGTTGATTTGACTGCGACAGTGTTGATGTGACTGTGGCAGTGTTGATGTGACAATGTAGTGGCAATGTAATGGTGTCAGTGCGCTACTCGTTACTGTTGGTTTGTTTGAAAATGTGTCAATTCACTCATCAAACGGAAAACAGTGGTATAAAACTACTTGTATCGACTATCTTCAACCGACATGCCATATATATTATGGTAGTGGTGATATAGTTTTAGGGTGAGATGTAGTGTGCCTACAAAGGAGTAGTTTCCCTTGCACCACGCAAAGCACTGAGCACTATCACAGCTTCCACGTTATAACAGTGTTGGCATGGCGGATCTCATGCTACAGGTACACCCGCACCCAGGCTGTGTGTTGTCTATATGCTGTGAATAGTACTACGGTTTACCCGAACGGAGCGGCCTCCCTTACAATGTTGTGGCCAGACACCAGACACGGTGTTACAGTGGTTATTCGCACAACTCACGGTGATTGGCGGATCCGAAACCTCACACTTCCTGGCAAACTTCCTGGCAATGTTAATATAACGTTTTGTGCCTGAAAGTGACGGAGTAGTTTCCCTTGTACCATGCCGCGCCATCAGCAGTTTATGCACCGTCAGTGTTAATGTGTGTGTGTGTGTGTGTGTGTGTGTTTAATAATGGGAAGATACATGTGTGTGCGTGCGTGTGCGTCTATCTGTTTGTATATGTTTGTCTGTCTGTATAATTGAATGATACATGTGTCTAATGAGAAGATAAATGTGTTCTTGTGTAGGATAAGAAGCCCATTTCTGGGGTCCCCCGCCGTGATATTGCTGGAATATTGCTAAAAGCGGCGTAAAACAATACTCTCTCTCTCTCTCTCTCTCTCTCTCTCTCTCTCTCTCTCTCTCTCTCTCTCTCTCTCTCTCTCTCTCTCTCTCTCTCTCTCTCTCTGTCTCTCTCTCTCTCTCTCTCTCTATCTCGTGTGTGGGACGATGCATGTTTGTTTCTGTCTGTCTGTGTGTCTGTGTGTGTGTGCGCGTATATGTGTATGTAATAGGATGGTGCATATTTACACATGTGTGTTAGGAGATGATACACGAGTGTGTGCGTGTGCGTGTGCGGGTGTGTGCGCGCGCTCTGTACACGAACATGGTGATCTGTTCTTCTGTGCATGGCGATATGTACATGGTGATCCATACACGTGTATAATACAGGTGTCCTGTGCATGTAAAATGCCGATACTTCATGTCCCTGTCTAAACCTGTTCACATATTCATTCACTGACATAGATACTCGTCCATTCATTCACATGCCCAAGACACCTCCACCACAAGCCCTCACAACACCTCTGCAGCTCAGCTGCACTTAAATGGGCATTGTCAGCGGCAATACCTGCCAGCCTCGACCGTCTGACACAACATTAAATGAAGTGATTTCTGCGTGCTGAATGAGAAAGTAGCCCCTTTGTAAATTGTATAACCGCCATTGAAATATACTCGTTTTCCCGTGTCTTGATCATTTATCGTGTATATGTGCTGACTGTGTTTGATATTTTCCATGCGTGGAACAGGTTGGTTGCTTTCGTTATATTTGTCTGTATGTTATTGGCACACCCTCACAAGCCCTCACGTATATGTCTGTGTGTGTTTGCGTGTGTATGTGTTTGTGTGTATGTATGTATGTATGTATGTTTGTTTGTTTGTGTAACGCCACACTCAGCAATATTCCACCTGCATGGCGGCAGTGTGTAAATAGTAGAGTATGGAGCAGACAGAAGTATTCATTCAGTGCTAACAATGTCAGTGTGAACTCTACCTTCATCTGCTGACACGCTGTCTACAGGTGTGGAAATTCTATTTATATTTCATCTTGTTTTTGGAAATACAAGTTTTTGATCACAGATGAATCGGTTCACGTATTGTGCTTTTCCCTAAGATGACTTGGACATGTCGTGTTACCGATATACTTATTGAGACATTGTATACAATGCCACTGTGCGAGAAAATGAATTCATCTTCTGCGACATATACATGCTACTGAAACTCTACGCGATTGTGTCCCTGTGTACATGTTATCAGCGGCTCATGCACTCTTTCAGGAACCAGCATGATGTTGTGCACTCGGATGAGCCCACAGATCTCCTCTACTGACATCAACATCCATACCAACTGCAGACAGGGAAGCATAGAAGGTGTGCGATACCTCTTATCTGAGGGTTTAGCTGATGTCAATACCAGAGGGAAGAACGGGAGAACGCCAGTCATGGTTGCCGCCTGTGATGGAACAGATCATTGTGCCAGCTTGTTGGTGAGGAAAGGAGCTGATCTGCTACACGTGGATGATGACGGCAACAACGTGCTTCACGCTGCCTGCCTCGGGGTGACTTAGAAATGGTCAGGTATGTTCTGAAAATCGCCATTGTTGACATCAACAGCAGTGGAATGAACGGGAGAACTCCAGTAATGTTGGCGGCACGAAAAGGATTTAAGAACATATTTGACCTACTCGTCAACACAGGATGTGATCTGACACAAGTGAGCGATGATGGAGACAATATTCTTCACCATGCCTGTTTGGGAGGCTATTTGGACATTGTGAGATATATCCTACATGAACACATTGTGGACATCAACAGTCGGGGGAAGTATGGCAGAACGCCGGTGATGAAGGCAGCATGGGGTGGCCATAAGAGGGTATTAAATCTCCTTGTAGGCAAAGGTGGTGATATATCCCTCTTGGATAATGAAAGCGACAACATTATCCATGTTGCCTGTATAAGAGGCAACGCACCCATGGTGAAGAACATTCTCTCAAAACACATCGTTGGCATCAACAGCCGAGGACGAAAGGGGAGGACGCCACTGATGGTGGCTGCACAATATGGCAAAAAGGAACTCTTTAACCTTCTTCTATGTGAAGGCGCCAATATGTTTCATACAGACGATGATGGGAACAACATTCTGCACGTGTCCTGCATCGGAGGCCACCTGCACATGGTGGTGTACGTCCTCTCGGGGTTTATATTTGACATCAACAGCAGAGGCAAGTCTGGACGTACACCAGCAATGCTGGCTGCAGAGGAAGGACATAGAAATGTGTTTAACTTGATTGTCAGTAGAAACTGTAATCTGAATCTTGGCGATTCGTGTGGTAACAATTTCATACATATTGCCTGTCTTGGGGGCAGCACGGAGATGATGAATTATCTCCTCTGTCGCAACACTGATGCCATCGAGAGCAGAGGCAGAGATGGGCGCACTCTGATCATGTCCGCTGCAGAAAATGGTCACACGGGAGTGGTCAAGCTGCTGTTGAGTAAAGGATGCGATGTAACGAGCCTTGACGACTATGGTGATAGCATCCTCCACATTGCGTGTAGTGGTGGGCGGGTGGACATGGTGACGTTCGTCCTCTCACTAGGACACTTTGACATCAACAGTCGAGGGAGGTTTGGCAGGACGCCGGCCATGGTAGCAGCAGAAAAAGGACATCGACAAGTGCTTGACTTTTTAGTGTGTGAGGGAGGGGATCTGTCACTTAAAGATACTGAAGATGACGACATTCTTCATGTCGCCTGCATTGGGGGAGATGTAGAAATGGTGAAGCACATACTGCAGATGAACGTTTCCAACATCAACAGCAAAGGAAAGTACGGGAGAACACCTGTGATGCTGGCAGCAGAGTTTGGCCATATAGAACTGTTCTATTTCCTTGTGTGTAGAGGAGGCGACCTGATGATGGTTGATGGCAATGGAGACAGCATCCTGCACGTTGCTTGTGGAGGAAGTGTGAAGATGGTCAAGTGTCTCCTCTCAATCGATATCATTCACATCAACAGCAGAGGTTGCTATGGTAACACCCCCATCATGACAGCAGCCAGCAGAGGACACAGGGCAGTGTTTGAGCTGCTAGTAAAGAACCAGGCAGATCTGTCCCTCGTGAATGAAGACGGGAACAACGTCCTGCACGTAGCATGTATTCACGGGAGTGCCAGCATAGTCAACTTCATCCTCCTGAAACATGTTGTTGACATTAACGGTAGAGGGAAGTACGGGAGAACTCCGGTGATGTTGGCAGCAGAGTTTGGGAACAGTGACGTGTTTGAACTGCTTGTACAACACGGCGCAGATGTAACCCTGAGAGATGATGACGGGAACAACATCCTACACGTGTCATGCAGCGGTGATAATGTGACGACCATAAACGCTGTCTTGGTGAATCGCATGACTCACATCAACAGTAGAGGACACAGTGGGAGGACCTCCCTGATGTGGGCAGCAGAGAGGGGACAGACGGGTGTCTTTGACTTCTTGGTAAGGAAAGGAGCTGATGTCACTCTAGTGGATGATGATGGCGACAACGTCCTCCATGTCGCCAGTGTCGTGGGTGACGCCGATATGGTGAGACACATCATCTCCAAGAACGTGGTGGACATCAACGCCACAAACCAGCATGGGCTAACGGCGGATATGATAGGGAAACAGAAAGGCCACCACGCGGTGACGAGCATCTTCAATATCCCTGCCAAAGGTTGTAAGTCTAAGGTCCGGAACAAACACAGCAATGCCCTTAGTGACAGTAACCTTGTTGATCGTGCAGACCCACGCTAGCCGTCTCAGACCATGGTTGTTATTCTCATAGGTGGTCGTGTCAAGGTATCATGGGACAGAAAATGTGAAGAAATAATTTAGCAATGGTAGTTGTATTTTGAGTCATCTGTCATGGATGAATATTCCCCTAGTTTGACTACTATCTACCTACTAAGGGGATTTGTGTCGGGAAGAATGATAGGATGGAACTATAGTTTGATGTTGGTGGTTAAGGTACAACCTGATGTCAAATACTGAACCATGTGGATACTTGTTTGGGGACAATATTCCAGCAATATCATGGCGGGGGACACCATATATGGGCTTCACACATTGTATCCATGTGGGAAACCGAACCCGGGTGTTTGGCGTGACGAACAAACGCCTAAACCACTAGGCTACCCCACCGCCACAACCCTTACAGAGATAATGAAGGGAGACGTTATACACCACTCGGTCAAGACACTTGCAGGTGTTTCTCACGGCCCCGTGGTACTGATGTATTCTCACCTTTAACTCCATAGCCGGTGACTACACAGGTGGCAAAAACATAACACGTGTGAGACAATGGATTGTTCGGGCTATGAACCAGTGGTTAGTTATAGTCAATGGAGAAAAACAAACAACAAACATTCCCGTAGTTAGCAACCATCACAACAGATCGACGTTCACGTGGACATCTGTCTTGTGTAGCAAGTATACTGAATATAGTGTTTATAGAAAAAACATTCTGTATAACTAAACATGTAGTGTCCTTGTCAGCAATACCATACGAGTAGACTTATAAATATTCATAAACCATTTCAGCTACAATCAGTTGTGGCTCGCGAGCTCGAGTCATGTATTCTCCCTTTTCAAATAAACTGCAAATCAAATTTCCTTTTCTACCATTGTGAGAACAATACGTAAACCAGCTCGCTACACGTGGGAGGCGAGGATTTATCGAGCGCCAAAGATCGTCCTACCATACAGACATGAGAAGGTGACAAGATGTTCTGGCTTAGAATGAATGTTTGTATTTGTGATAAGTGTAAAAGCAGTAAACATGTGATATTTCATTTGTGAGTGAGTGAGTTTAGTTTGACACCGCACTCGGCAATAGTCCAGCTATATGGCGGCGGTCTGTAAATAATCGAGTCTGGACCAGGCAATCCAGTGATCAACAGCATGGGCATCGATCTGCCCAATTGGGAACCGATGACATATGTCAACCAAGTCAGCGAGCCTGACCGACCGATCCCGTTAGTCGCCTCTTACGACAAGCATGGGTTACTGAAGGCACATTCTAACCCGGACCTTCACGTGTAGACAGGCATGGGTTACTGAAGGCACATTCTAACTCGGACCTTCACGGGGAGACAAGCATGGGTTACTGAAGGCACATTCTAACCCGGACCTTCACGGGGAGACAAGCATGGGTTACTGAAGGCACATTCTAACCCGGACCTTCACGGGGATACAAACATGGGTTACTGAAGGCACATTCTAACCCGGACGTTCACGGGGTGACAAGCATGGGTTACTGAAGGCACATTCTAACCCAGAGCTTCACGGGGAGACAAGCATGGGTTACTGAAGGCACATCCTAACCCAGACCTTCACGGGGAGACAAGCATGGGTTACTGAAGGCACATTCTAACCCGGACCTTCACGGGGAGACAAGCCTGGGTTACTGAAGGCACATTCTAACCCAGACCTTCACGGGGAGACAAGCATGGGTTACTGAAGGCACATTCTAACCTGGACCTTCACGGGGAGACAAACATGGGTTACTGAATGCACATTCTAACCCAGACCTTCACGGGGTGACAAGCATGGGTTACTGAAGGCACATTCTAACCCAGAGCTTCACGGGGAGACAAGCATGGGTTACTGAAGGCACATCCTAACCCGGACCTTCACGGGGAGACAAGCATGGGTTACTGAAGGCACATTCTAACCCGGACCTTCACGGGGAGACAAACATGGGTTACTGAAGGCACATTCTAACCCGGACCTTCACGGGGTGACAAGCATGGGTTACTGAAGGCACATTCTAACCCAGAGCTTCACGGGGAGACAACCATTGGTTACTGAAGGTACATCCTAACCCGGACCTTCACGGGGAGACAAGCATGGGTTACTGAAGGCACATTCTAACCCAGACCTTCACGGGGAGACAAGCCTGGGTTACTGAAGGCACATCCTAACCCAGACCTTCACGGGGAGACAAGCATGGGTTACTGAAGGCACATTCTAACCCGGACCTTCACGGGGAGACAAGCATGGGTTACTGAAAGTACATTCTGACCAGGACCTTCACGGGGAGACAAGCATGGGTTACTGAAGGCACATTCTAACCCGGACATTCACGGGGAGACAAGCATGGGTCACGAGTCGATGCTTCATTTGTATTATCACTATCAAATTTCACGTTATTAACAGTCCGTAATTCTGCGTTGACAGAACTAACAAAGGAAGAAACGAACAAGATATATTTCTGTGAATGTAAGTTTGCTGCAAAATGGTAAACAACTAACATTACAACTTGACTGCGCAGAGCATGTTCATACATCCGACCCCGCACATATATAGACTGCTGTTGTGAAATACCATGACATTTAAGTAGAGAGTTGTGTAGAATATACACTGGACGTCTTATCTGGCACATGTATCTTATACACATACCATCAAACATATTGTAGACTCATTAAATTCACCATTTTGGCGGAGTTCTTCATTAATTTTACAAGAAAACCAGTCTGAATATTTTTTATAACTTTCCCAGTGTAAAGAGACAATGTGGATGGTATGGCATTCATGACACAATATATGCCTTGTGGTAAAGTTCTGCATTTGAAAATTGTGTTTCAACGCATATGTGCCTTGGCAGCTTTTTCGAGTTCTACCTTGGCTTATAATAGTATATACATGTATGTGAAGATACACAATGAAAATATGTGTAATAGTTAATAAACGTCAATATTAATCTCTCTCTCTCTCTCTCTCTCTCTCTCTCTCTCTCTCTCTCTCTCTCTCTCTCTCTCTCTCTCTCTCTCTCTCTCTCTCTCTCTCTCTCGACGTAAAACCAAATAACAAAGCGTATTTCCGGATCAATTACAGTAACCTTGCGAAAATATGAACAGAGGGAGCTTAGACAACAATCAACACAATCTGGCCACCTTTCCTTATACGTGTTGCACGAATATGTGGGCACAAGGATGACAAGACAATTTACTCATTTCTAAAAACACTGTCGCCTTCCACAGAATAAAAGAAGTTGTATATCGATAAAAAGTGTCATCATTCTTCATTAACTCAACTTATATAATGCCTATCGAAGAATGTATACATTTAATCAAGGTGGGTGGGTGGCTGGGTGAGTGAGTGAGGGGGCGAGTGGGGGAGTGAGTTGGGTGAGTGAGTGAGTGGGAGGGTGGTGGGTGAGTGAGTGAGTGAGTGAGTGAGTGAGTGAGTGAGTGAGTGAGTGAGTGAGTGAGTGAGTGAGTGAGTGAGTGAGCGAGTGAGTATATATATATACTGATACATTTATTCTCTCTGTTGATATACCTCACGTTTTCACCTTGTGGAAGGATAATTGAAACATTATTGTTAACGAGCTGTGACTTTCGGTTTGTGTCAGAGGTCAAGGAAGTGACCCTTAGTTCACAACAATGTCCGTTAGTGCAGTCCCTTCGCTGCACGCATCTCGAGTATATCCGTGGACAGGTAAATGCAGTACATTTCGTATTTGACCAACACCTATCTATCACCCATGAATGATATTGCTATAGAATTGTTGCTAAGTAAGGAAATGATGTATATGAGACGAAATGTAATTTGTGTTTCATGACGGACAGCGATGGACATCCAGAATATACTGTGTGTCGCGCTAATGTTTGTTGACGCTAAGTAACCTTTGAAGTAGTATTTGAATTTATATATTATGTAACTATACAAAAACAATACAGCCTGAACACCTTGCAGACTGACGACTCATGAACTTCCAACAGCGCTTGACTTTTGTCCTGTATAGAAGTTGTGTAAACTTTGAG
Organism: Haliotis rubra; assembly: GCF_003918875.1. Lineage (NCBI taxonomy): Eukaryota > Metazoa > Mollusca > Gastropoda > Lepetellida > Haliotidae > Haliotis > Haliotis rubra. The sequence continues at coordinate 69,575 of NW_025764898.1, read as the reverse complement.
TCTCTGTACGTTACTTCCTGGTTTCACTTCAGCCACGTTCACCTCAAATGTGTGAAGGCCTTGTCTTTCCTGACTATGAACTTGTACAGATTCTAGCACTTTTGTTGTGGTGAGTCCCCTCGAACCCAAACTCTCAGACTCGGGCACCTAATCGCCAGTCAGCCGTCTAGCCCACTCTGCCACTGCGGTTTCCACAAAAATAGTATCGGACAACGGCTAGACTTCGTAGAAAGTGTAATCCCAAATGTAACATGTGTTACATTTGACCACTTTCTAACATGGCATTGTGTATTCATAGCTTCACACTTATCAGAGGGGTACACAAAGTGGTACAATGACGATATATAAATTTCGCTCAACTATCACACAATGCCATAACCGACTTAAGTACTCAGAACTGTTTTTATTGAAGTACATCAATCTTTACGAGCATTCTGATTGGTTAGCCGTATTTTTGCACATAACATTCATTGATAGGGAGTCTTCTTGGATGTTACGGAAATTACGGCGATTGGTGACGAATGACAATGCCCGATAGGTCTGTCCTTTCTTGACCCACTCGTGGTATGCCGACTAGAGATTCTTGGGGGTTGATCACTTGGGCGAGTGTTGACAAATGAGTTCTGTTGTGCATATTGATTGGTCGCGAGAGAGTCTGTATGTTTTCGTTGCTTGATGGCATAGGTGTGTGTGTGTGTGTGTGTGTGTGTGTGTGTGTGTGTGTGTGTGTGTGTGTGTGTGTGTGTGTGTGTGTGTGTGTGTGTGTTTGGGGAGGAGTGTGCAAACACGTTGCGAATACATACATTTCTGGGTTTGATGACACGTTTTCGTGCATGTGCATGGTGGTCTGTAGAATCCAACCTTTGTTTTAACAGCGCTTGGAACAAGTCCCGAACACAATTATTTCCTTTTCCTTGAGTGACACAAATCACGATATAACATCCCAGCTGACACACTGTAAAGACAAGGATGAACAATTTTGTGCAATAATTTAGGCTTGTAAACCTGGAGAACAGAGTGTATTTGCAAAAGGATATTGTCATATTATGATTTTTACTAAACATCCAGACCGTTAATGGCTTGGTTTGATATATGCTTCTACCGTTTGGTTGATGCACGTAAGATGCGAAGATGAGAACATGCACATCGTAGTTTCAGATTTTGCTCTGTATGTGGAATGGGAAATAGAAAAATATGGACACGGCTGCAATCTAGGTTGCCTGAAACCTGTCGCAATCTTACAGATACTTCTTTGTGCTGTGACAAATGAAGAGGTATGATGCTGTGTCTCATCGGTATTCAGCAGTGTGGGATGTGAAGGAAATCACGTCATGGACTTTTGTGAGATTACCCAGGGCATTACACCAGTACATTAAAGGCACAATGTAACACATTTTCGACAATATTTTGACCTTGACACTTCCACACACACGTTGTTTAACATTGTATGCAGATACCAGCTATGACAGTACCACCGTAACCATGGGAACACACTACGTGACAACGACACACGAATCAAGCTGAGAAAATGTTAATATGCAAGTCATCATTGCATTGAGCATGGCATCTTTGTGGGTCCCATCCGATATTCAAACCCACAGCTTTTGTTTGCCTCTTTTTTGTGAGTGAATCAGTTTAGTTTTGCGTTGCTGTTTGCAATGTTCCAGCAATATCACAGCGGGGGACACCAGAAGTGGGTTTCACACTTAGTACCTATGAGGCGAATCGAACCCAGGTTTCGGCGTGACGAGCGAACACTTTAACCACTAGGCTACCCTACTGCCGCTTGTGCCTCGCTTAGGAAGTGTGAACTGAAAGCTAAGGTAGAATGTGAAACTGGACAACGTTTGGCGCACACAGTAGTCTCCCTTGCACCGTACACAGCGAGCATGAGAATTCGTCCGGTACAGTGACAGTGTTGACTGACAAAGGCCGAACCTCGCATGTGAGGTGTCTGTGTACTGTTACTACCAGTGTAGTGGGGCGCTACCTGACGGAGTAGTCTCCCTTACATCATTCACCATGATCAACAGTATCAACATCCAGGGTGACGGTGCTCCTGTTGTTCAATGAACGCGGCACACTAACAGTGCACTGTCAGCAGCGAGTGTGGTATACCAAACCTGGCCCGAGTAATCTCCCTTGCACCATTCATACCATCCTGTAATGTACACGCTCTCACACTGACTGACTGACTGAGTTTAGTTTTACGCCGCTTTTAGCAATATTCCACCAATATCACGGCGGGGTACACCTGAAACAGGCTTCACACACGCTCTCTGTGAAAGTTCCATATGTTCCATTACGTCATATCTTCTGATGGGAGGTGAAGGTCACATGGTCTGATGGGATGTGAAGGGCACATGGTCTGATGGGATGTGAAGATTCCATGGTCTGGTGGGATGTGAAGATTCCATGGTCTGATGGGAGGTGACGGTCACATGATCCGATGGGATATGAAGGTCACATAGTCTGATGGGATGAGAAGCGCACATGGTCTGATGAGATCTGAGGGTCTCGTGATCTAATGAGCTATGAAGGGCATATGGTCTGATAGGATATGAAGTTTACATAGTCTGATAGGATATGAAGTTTACATAGTCTGAGCGGATGTGATGGTTACATGGTCTGATGGGATGTGAAGGTTTTATGGTCTGATGGGATGTAAAGGGCACGTGGTCTAGTGGGATGTCAATGTTACATGGTCTGATGGGATGTCAATGTTACATGGCCTGATTGGATATGGAGGGCATATGGTCTGATAGGATATGGAGGGCATATGGTCTGATGTTATGTGAAGGGCACATGGTCTGATGGGATGTGAATGTCACATGGTCTGATGGGATGCTAAGGTCTCATGGTCTGATGGTGGAAAGGGCTCATGGTCTGATGAGATGTGAAGGTCACATGGTCTGATGGGAAGGTCACACGGTCTGATGGGATGGGAAGGTCACATGGTCTGATGGGATGGGAAGGTCACATGGACTGGTGGGATGTGAAGGTTGTATGGTCTGATGGTATGTGAAGGGCTCATGGTCTGAAATGATGTGAAGGTGACATGGTCTGATGGGGCTATCAACGACACTCAAATAACTGACACGAAACAGCCTCCCCACAGTTCATGTAATGATTTTGTTGAAATTGAAACGGCTGTGTATTAAGGCAGAGATCTGGCTCCTGTCAGTAAAAAACGCATTGGTGATGGATTACGTAAGCACCTGTGAAGAGTAGTATCCTAAACTGTATTAATGTTTGTATATTTCTGATGAAAACGATTGCTATGTCAAAAAAGGCGCTGTACCTATGTGGGGAATCAAACCCGGCCCTTCGGCGTGATGAGCGAACGCTTTAACCACTATATCACTCCACCTGCCATCAAATATAATATACGGCTTTGTGGGAAAGGTTTGTACATATAAAAATGCCTAATAATTATGGCACAGTGAATCAACTGTTTGATGCATTTTCCCAGTGGCTACAGTGCGAATTGAATAGCCAGACACCATTCATGTCTGTCTCATACAATGTTAGTGGCAGCAAATGCCACCATAGTTCTAGACTTGCACATCCTAAATGTACAGAATTAATCATGTGTGAATAGAATATTGAATTATTTTCTTTATAAAGTTTCATGTGCACTCATTGCAGCACCGCCATACTGAAATCTTTGAACGCGATTGTTGGTTGCGATTTCTTGCCAGTGTATTCTTAACATACATACTGCATACATTTATGACACGAGATAAATAGATGAATAGAATGCTATATGTATGCAGGAGTTCTTTCAATTTGTTGAAACACCCTGGCGAAACAAAGTTGATCTTTAATCTTAAATCTTTATAGAAACCAGTTGAATAAAGAGAACAAGATAAGAAAGAACGTTCCCGAATATTTCAACCCTACCCCGTCATCAACATTGAAAGGCTGTGGTGAAAGATATTGTCACAAAGTTTGTGATCACCAAAGGTACAGGCCGGTTCGTAAACGATTAACAAATCAGTATTAAATTTCCTGTCGACAATATCATGAATGCAGATTTCCTCGAGAGAGTAGTTTGTATTAGTCATGTCTGTCATGGTGGGGTGGGTAACTGCATAAAATGCACAGCGCAGTACAGTAGGCCCTACTGCCAAGTGCAATAGACACTGACGAGTGATACTGAATTATGTTATAAGCTTTAAAATATGACACCACTTCACTTAATGGAGAATGTCCACATCACACGATGACTGACTAATAATATATTTGTGTACAAAGGTCGCCATGTCGGGAATAGGGTTAAAATTCATAAACAAAGTTCAACATATAAATACAACATACACGTCCCTGTCGTAACATTTGAGCCCACTTCAGATAATTCAATGGAAATGAAATTCAAAACTATGAGAGATGAAACTGATTTCTAGTTTCACCTTTGCTCATTTATAATGAATGTAAATCTATTCTGAAATGTCAAACCTGAGTCTCTATTTCAGGAAATAGAAAAAAACGGACAGGAAATGATTTGTAACTGAATACATTAGGGTTGGTTTGTTGTTTAACGCCGCACTGAGCAATACCCCAGCTATGTGCCGGCAGTCTGTAAATATTCGAGCCTGGACTCGACAATCCACGGATCAACAGCATGAACATCTATACAATTGAGATACGATGACATATGCCAACCCAGCCTGACCATCTGAAAGCGTTAGTCACCTCTAACGACATGGGTTGCTGAAGACCAATTCTCATCCGAATCGTCATGCATTTTTTAATTGCTTAATAAAATTAGTAATCCAAAATTAGGAGTTATACGGTTTATCTCTTATGCGTTAAAGGTTGGAGCTGTTCGTTCAACACATTGATAAAACACACAAGTCCCTGTCGTGACATGGACATTGGAATCCACTTTACATAATTCAATGGGAATGGAATGCAACACTTGGAGAGATGAAACTGTGTTAATTTATAATGAAATGTAAATATATTCTGGAATGTCAAACCCGAGTCTATATTTCAGGAAAATGAAAATGAACCCGAAATGTTTTGTAACTGCATACATTTTATGGAAAAAGAAATGCAGTGTCTATGTTCTTCCTTCTCATCACGTGATTGAAGAAAGTGTGTGCCTATTACCTACAACCTATTTCAATAGACACTGACGAGTGCACACTGCAGGTAACCTCCCAAAAATTAGACAGTCATTTCTGGTTCTGTGCAAAACTAATCCTCAAGCTGATACCTATTTCTTATAATGGATCAGTCCAGTAGAATCAATTAGACAAGACGTTATGTTCATTCAGCATATATATTATAAGTTCAACAGAGATAAAAAAAATAAATAGTAAATAATAAATATAATATACACTAACCCTAATCAGACAAACAGCATTCGGACATATATTGACTATAAAACATCCTCACTACTTATTTTAATCCGAAGATAGCATACATGCATACATCATATATGCACAACAACATATTCACAAGGCGGGTACACACATGTACAGAGCAAAGGCAAGGAAGGATTTAAAATACAGACTAGAGTGAGGATACCATGGAATACAGATATTTACAAAATAGGATAATCATACATCTCCACGACATTTCATCTGTGTGTTCAGTAACTGGTATTTCACCTCCAGAAAAGAGATACAGCATTTCATGTTCTGGCAGTAATTCTATTTGTACAGATACATTAACATGAAAAAGATCTAAAAGTTTGGAAAAGAACTGATTCCTGTCTTCCATATAATGTTCACAATGTAGAATTATATAGCAGTTATAGTCATTACATTTTGAAAATTTTGCTTGAGAATAAATGATTTGTACACAAAATCATCAGGTGAGAGTCCAGGTGATGAAGGAGTAAGCATACACTCCGAAACGTCGTGTTATTCACAATAATGAAGTTGACTTCCATAAATCTTTGCTTTTCTTATGCGTTCCACTTCTAAATGTCCTTCATACATTTACACATACTTTACAGTTTCAATTGTTTTGTTTATTTACAAGCTAGGTCTACTCAGCAGGGAACACTAATTAGGACTCTTCCTACTAATTAGGACTGGGTGTTGTCTTAATTAATCCACTTCATTAGTGTCTAAGTTATGGCTGTCTAAGATATGGAGGTCTAAGATATGGCTGTCTAAGACATGGAGGTCTAAGATATGGAGGTCTAAGATATGGAGGTCTAAGATATGGAGGTCTAAGATATGGCTGTCTAAGATATGGAGGTCTAAGATATGGAAGTCTAACATTTGGAGGTCTAAGATATGGAGGTCTAAGATATGAATGTCTAAGATATGGAGGTCTAAGGTATGGCTGTCTATGATATGAATGTCTATGATATGGAGGTCTAAGATATGGCTGCCTATGATATGGAGGTCTAAGTTATGGCTGTCTATGATACGAATGTCTATGATATGGAGGTCTAAGACATGGTTGTCTATGATATGGAGGTATAAGACATGGCTGTCTATGATATGGAGGTCTAAGATATGGCTGTCTATGATATGGAGGTCTAAGTTATGGCTGTCTATGATATGGAGGTCTAAGATATGGCTGTCTATGATATGGAGGTCTAATATATGGAGGTCTAAGACATGGAGGTCTAAGATATGGAGGTCTAAGATATGGGGGTCTAAGAAATGGAGGTCTATGATATGGAGGTCTAAGATATGGAGATCTAAGATATGGAGGTCTAAGACATGGAGGTCTAAGATATGGAGGTCTAAGATATGGCTGTCTAAGACATGGAGGTCTAAGATATGAAGGTCTAAGATATGGAGGTCTAAGATATGGCTGTCTATGATATGGAGGTCTAAGATATGGCTGTCTATGATATGGAGGTCTAAGATATGGCTGTCTATGATATGAATGTCTAAGATATGGCTGTCTATGATATGGAGGTCTAAGATATGGCTGTCTATGATATGGAGGTTTAAGACATGGCTGTCTATGATATGGAGGTATAAGTTATGGCTGTCTATGATACGAATGTCTAAGATATGGAGGTCTAAGATATGGCTGTCTATGATATGGAGGTCTAAGATATGGCTGTCTATGATATGGAGGTCTAAGATATGGCTGTCTATGATATGAATGTCTAAGATATGTCTGTCTATGATATGGAGGTCTAAGATATGGCTGTCTATGATATGGAGGTCTAAGACATGGCTGTCTATGATATGGAGGTCTAAGTTATGGCTGTCTATGATACGAATGTCTATGATATGGAGGTCTTAGACATGGCTGTCTATGATATGGAGGTATAAGTTAAGGCTGTCTATGATATGGAGGTCTAAGATATGGCTGTCTATGATATGAATGTCTATGATATGGAGGTCTAAGACATGGCTGTCTATGATATGGAGGTCTAAGATATGGCTGTCTATGATATGGAGGTCTAAGATATGGCTGTCTATGATATGGAGGTCTAAGATATGGCTGTCTATGATATGGAGGTCTACGACATGGCTGTCTATGATATGGAGGTCTACGTTATGGCTGTCTATGATATGGAGGTCTAAGATATGGCTGTCTATGATATGGAGGTCTAAGATATGGCTGTCTAAGATATGGAGGTCTAAGATATGGAGGTCTAAGATATGGAGGTCTAAGATGGAGGTCTAAGATGGCTGGCTGTCTAAGACATGGAGGTCTAAGATATTGAGGTCTAACATATGGAGGTCTAAGACATGGAGGTCTAAGATATGGAGGTCTAAGATATGGGAGGTCTAAGACATGGAGGTCTAATATATGGAGGTCTAAGATATGGAGGTCTAAGACATGGAGGTCTATGATATGGACGTCTAAGATATGGCTCTCTAAGACATGGAGGTCTAAGATATGAGGTTTATGATATGGAGGTCTAAGACATGGCTGTCTATGATATGGAGGTCTAAGATATGGGTGTCTATGATATGAATGTTTAAGATATCGAGGTTTAAGATATGGCTGTCTATGATATGAATGTCTAAGATATGGAGGTCTAAGATAGGGCTGTCTAAGATATGGCTTTCCAAGACATGGAGGTCTAAGATATGGCTGTCTGAGACATTGAGGTCTAAGATATGGAGGTGTAAGATGTGGAGGTCTAAGACATGGAGGTCTAAGATATGGAGGTCTAAGATATGGGGGTCTAAGATATGGAGGTCTAAGATATGGAGGTCTAAGATATAGAGGTCTAAGATATGGAGGTCTATGATATGGAGGTCTAAGATATGGAGATCTAAGATATGGAGGTCTAAGACATGGAGGTCTAAGATATGGAGGTCTAAGATATGGCTGTCTAAGACATGGAGGTCTAAGATATGAATGTCTAAGATATGGAGGTCTAAGATATGGAGGTCTATGATATGGAGGTCTAAGATATGGCTGTCTATGATATGAATGTCTATGATATGGAGGTCTAAGTTATGGCTGTCTATGATATGGAGGTCTAAGACATGGGTGTCTATGATATGAATGTCTATGATATGGAGGTCTAAGACATGGCTGTCTATGATATGGAGGTATAAGTTATGGCTGTCTATGATACGAATGTCTATGATATGGAGGTCTATGACATGGCTGTCTATGATATGGAGGTATAAGTTAAGGCTGTCTATGATATGGAGGTCTAAGATATGGCTGTCTATGATATGAATGTCTATGATATGGAGGTCTAACACATGGCTGTCTATGATATGGAGGTCTAAGTTATGGCTGTCTATAATATGGAGGTCTAAGACATGGCTGTCTATGGTATGGAGGTCTAAGATATGGCTGTCTATGATATGGAGGTCTAAGACATGGCTGTCTATGATATGGAGGTCTAAGTTATGGCTGTCTATGATATGGAGGTCTAAGATATGGCTGTCTATGATATGGAGGTCTAAGATATGGAGGTCCAAGAAATGGAGGTCTAAGATATGGAGGTCTAAGATATGGCTGTCTAAGACATGGAGGTCTAAGATATTGTGGTCTAAGATATGGAGGTCTATGACATGGAGGTCTAAGATATGGAGGTCTAAGATATGGAGGTCTAAGACATGGAGGTCTAAGATATGGAGGTCTAAGATATGGAGGTCTAAGACATGGAGGTCTAAGATATGGACGTCTAAGATATGGCTCTCTAAGACATGGAGGTCTAAGATATGGAGGTTTATGATATGGAGGTCTAAGACATGGCTGTCTATGATATGGAGGTCTAAGATATGGCTGTCTATGATATGAATGTTTAAGATATCGAGGTCTAAGATATGGCTGTCTATGATATGAATGTCTAAGATATGGAGGTCTAAGATAGGGCTGTCTAAGATATGGCTTTCCAAGACATGGAGGTCTAAGATATGGCTGTCTGAGACATGGAGGTCTAAGATATGGAGGTGTAAGATATGGAGGTCTAAGATATGGAGGTCTAAGATATGGCTGTCTAAGACATGGAGGTCTAAGATATGGAGGTCTAAGATATGGGGGTCTAAGAAATGGAGGTCTATGATATGGAGGTCTAAGATATGGAGATCTAAGATATGGAGGTCTAAGACATGGAGGTCTAAGATATGGAGGTCTAAAATATGGCTGTCTAAGACATGGAGGTCTAAGACATGGAGGTCTAAGATATGGAGGTCTAAGATATGGCTGTCTAAGACATGGAGGTCTAAGATATGAAGGTCTAAGATATGGAGGTCTAAGATATGGCTGTCTATGATATGGAGGTCTAAGATATGGCTGTCTATGATATGGAGGTCTAAGATATGGCTGTCTATGATATGAATGTCTAAGATATGGCTTTCTATGATATGGAGGTCTAAGATATGGCTGTCTATGATATGGAGGTCTAAGACATGGCTGTCTATGATATGGAGGTATAAGTTATGGCTGTCTATGATACGAATGTCTAAGATATGGAGGTCTAAGATATGGCTGTCTATGATATGGAGGTCTAAGATATGGCTGTCTAAGATATGGAGGTCTAAGATATGGTTGTCTATGATATGAATGTCTAAGATATGTCTGTCTATGATATGGAGGTCTAAGATATGGCTGTCTATGATATGAATGTCTATGATATGGAGGTCTAGCACATCGCTGTCTATGATATGGAGGTCTAAGTTATGGCTGTCTACGATATGGAGGTCTAAGACATGGCTGTCTATGATATTGAGGTCTAAGATATGGCTGTCTATGATATGGAGGTCTAAGACATGGCTGTCTATGATATGGAGGTCTAAGTTATGGCTGTCTATGATATGGAGGTCTAAGATATGGCTGTCTATGATATGGAGGTCTAATATATGGAGGTCTAAGACATGGAGGTCTAAGATATTGAGGTCTAAAATATGGAGGTCTAAGATATGGCTGTCTAAGACATGGAGGTCTAAGATATTGTGGTCTAAGATATGGAGGTCTAAGACATGGAGGTCTAAGATATGGAGGTCTAAGATATGGAGGTCTAAGACATGGAGGTCTAAGATATGGAGGTCTAAGATATGGAGGTCTAAGACATGGAGGTCTAAGATATGGACGTCTAAGATATGGCTCTCTAGGACATGGAGGTCTAAGATATGGAGGTTTATGATATGGAGGTCTAAGACATCGCTGTCTATGATATGGAGGTCTAAGATATGGCTGTCTATGATATGAATGTTTAAGATATCGAGGTCTAAGATATGGCTGTCTATGATATGAATGTCTAAGATATGGAGGTCTAAGATAGGGCTGTCTAAGATATGGCTTTCCAAGACATGGAGGTCTAAGATATGGCTGTCTGAGACATGGAGGTCTAAGATATGGAGGTGTAAGATAGAGATGTCTAAGATATGGAGGTCTAAGATATGGGGGTCTAAGAAATGGAGGTCTAAGATATGGAGGTCTAAGATATGGAGATCTAAGATATGGAGGTCTAAGACATGGAGGTCTAAGATATGGAGGTCTAAGATATGGCTGTCTAAGACATGGAGGTCTAAGATATGAAGGTCTAAGATATGGAGGTCTAAGATATTTCTGTCTATGATATGGAGGTCTAAGATATGGCTGTCTATGATATGGAGGTCTAAGATATGGCTGTCTATGATATGAATTTCTAAGATATGGCTTTCTATGATATGGAGGTCTAAGATATGGCTGTCTATGATATGGAGGTCTAAGACATGGCTGTCTATGATATGGAGGTATAAGTTATGGCTGTCTATGATACGAATGTCTAAGATATGGAGGTCTAAGATATGGCTGTCTTTGATATGGAGGTCTAAGATATGGCTGTCTATGATATGGAGGTCTTAGATATGGCTGTCTATTATATGAATGTCTAAGATATGTCTGTCTATGATATGGAGGTCTAAGATATGGCTGTCTATGATATGGAGGTCTAAGACATGGCTGTCTATGATATGGAGGTCTAAGATATGGCTGTCTATGATACGAATGTCTATGATATGGAGGTCTTAGACATGGCTGTCTATGATATGGAGGTATAAGTTAAGGCTGTCTATGATATGGAGGTCTAAGATATGGCTGTCTATGATATGAATGTCTATGATATGGAGGTCTAACACATGGCTGTCTATGATATGGAGGTCTAAGTTATGGCTGTCTACGATATGGAGGTCTAAGACATGGCTGTCTATGATATGGAGGTCTAAGATATGGCTGTCTATGATATGGAGGTCTACGACATGGCTGTCTATGATATGGAGGTCTACGTTATGGCTGTCTATGATATGGAGGTCTAAGATATGGCTGTCTATGATATGGAGGTCTAAGATATGGAGGTCTAAGATATTGAGGTCTAAGATATGGAGGTCTAAGACATGGAGGTCTAAGATATGGAGGTCTAAGATATGGAGGTCTAAGATATAGAGGTCTAAGATATGGAGGTCTATGATATGGAGGTCTAAGATATGGAGATCTAAGATATGGAGGTCTAAGACATGGAGGTCTAAGATATGGAGGTCTAAGATATGGCTGTCTAAGACATGGAGGTCTAAGATATGAAGGTCTAAGATATGGAGGTCTAAGATATGGCTGTCTATGATATGGAGGTCTAAGATATGGCTGTCTATGATATGAATGTCTATGATATGGAGGTCTAAGTTATGGCTGTCTATGATATGGAGGTCTAAGACATGGCTGTCTATGATATGAATGTCTATGATATGGAGGTCTAAGACATGGCTGTCTATGATATGGAGGTATAAGTTATGGCTGTCTATGATACGAATGTCTATGATATGGAGGTCTAAGATATGGCTGTCTATGATATGGAGGTCTAAGATATGGCTGTCTATGATATGGAGGTCTAAGATATGGCTGTCTATGATATGAATGTCTAAGATATGTCTGCCTATGATATGGAGGTCTAAGATATGGCTGTCTATGATATGGAGGTCTAAGACATGGCTGTCTATGATATGGAGGTATAAGTTATGGCTGTCCAGGATACGAATGTCTATGATATGGAGGTCTTAGACATGGCTGTCTATGATATGGAGGTATAAGTTAAGGCTGTCTATGATATGGAGGTCTAAGATATGGCTGTCTATGATATGAATGTCTATGATATGGAGGTCTAACACATGGCTGTCTATGATATGGAGGTCTAAGTTATGGCTGTCTACGATATGGAGGTCTAAGACATGGCTGTCTATGATATGGAGGTCTAAGATATGGCTGTCTATGATATGGAGGTCTACGACATGGCTGTCTATGATATGGAGGTCTACGTTATGGCTGTCTATGATATGGAGGTCTAAGATATGGCTGTCTATGATATGGAGGTCTAAGATATGGAGGTCTAAGACATGGAGGTCTAAGATATGGAGGTCTAAGATATGGAGGTCTAAGATATGGCTGTCTAAGACATGGAGGTCTAAGATATTGAGGTCTAAGATATGGAGGTCTAAGACATGGAGGTCTAAGATATGGAGGTCTAAGATATGGAGGTCTAAGATATAGAGGTCTAAGATATGGAGGTCTATGACATGGAGGTCTAAGATATGGAGATCTAAGATATGGAGGTCTAAGACATGGAGGTCTAAGATATGGAGGTCTAAGATATGGCTGTCTAAGACATGGAGGTCTAAGATATGAAGGTCTAAGATATGGAGGTCTAAGATATGGCTGTCTATGATATGGAGGTCTAAGATATGGCTGTCTATGATATGAATGTCTATGATATGGAGGTCTAAGTTATGGCTGTCTATGATATGGAGGTCTAAGACATGGCTGTCTATGATATGAATGTCTATGATATGGAGGTCTAAGACATGGCTGTCTATGATATGGAGGTATAAGTTATGGCTGTCTATGATACGAATGTCTATGATATGGAGGTCTAAAACATGGCTGTCTATGATATGGAGGTATAAGTTAAGGCTGTCTATGATATGGAGGTCTAAGATATGGCTGTCTATGATATGAATGTCTATGATATGGAGGTCTAACACATGGCTGTCTATGATATGGAGGTCTAAGTTATGGCTGTCTATGATATGGAGGTCTAAGACATGGCTGTCTATGGTATGGAGGTCTAAGATATGGCTGTCTATGATATGGAGGTCTAAGACATGGCTGTCTATGATATGGAGGTCTAAGTTATGGCTGTCTATGATATGGAGGTCTAAGATATGGCTGTCTATGATATGGAGGTCTAAGATATGGAGGTCCAAGACATGGAGGTCTAAGATATGGAGGTCTAAGATATGGCTGTCTAAGACATGGAGGTCTAAGATATTGTGGTCTAAGATATGGAGGTCTAAGACATGGAGGTCTAAGATATGGAGGTCTAAGATATGGAGGTCTAAGACATGGAGGTCTAAGATATGGAGGTCTAAGATATGGAGGTCTAAGACATGGAGGTCTAAGATATGGACGTCTAAGATATGGCTCTCTAAGACATGGAGGTCTAAGATATGGAGGTTTATGATATGGAGGTCTAAGACATGGCTGTCTATGATATGGAGGTCTAAGATATGGCTGTCTATGATATGAATGTTTAAGATATCGAGGTCTAAGATATGGCTGTCTATGATATGAATGTCTAAGATATGGCTTTCTATGATATGGAGGTCTAAGATATGGCTGTCTATGATATGGAGGTCTAAGACATGGCTGTCTATGATATGGAGGTATAAGTTATGGCTGTCTATGATATGGAGGTCTAAGATATGGCTGTCTATGATATGAATGTCTATGATATGGAGGTCTAACACATGGCTGTCTATGATATGGAGGTCTAAGTTATGGCTGTCTACGATATGGAGGTCTAAGACATGGCTGTCTATGATATGGAGGTCTAAGATATGGCTGTCTATGATATGGAGGTCTACGACATGGCTGTCTATGATATGGAGGTCTAAGACATGGCTGTCTATGATATGGAGGTCTAAGATATGGCTGTCTATGATATGGAGGTCTAAGATATGGAGGTCTAAGACATGGAGGTCTAAGATATGGAGGTCTAAGATATGGAGGTCTAAGATATGGCTGTCTAAGACATGGAGGTCTAAGATATTGAGGTCTAAGATATGGAGGTCTAAGACATGGAGGTCTAAGATATGGAGGTCTAAGATATGGAGGTCTAAGATATGGAGGTCTAAGACATGGAGGTCTTATATATGGAGGTCTAAGATATGGAGGTCTAAGACATGGAGGTCTAAGATATGGACGTCTAAGATATGGCTCTCTAAGACATGAAGGTCTAAGATATAGAGGTTTATGATATGGAGGTCTAAGACATGGCTGTCTATGATATGGAGGTCTAAGATATGGGTGTCTATGATATGAATGTTTAAGATATCGAGGTTTAAGATATGGCTGTCTATGATATGAATGTCTAAGATATGGAGGTCTAAGATAGGGCTGTCTAAGATATGGCTTTCCAAGACATGGAGGTCTAAGATATGGCTGTCTGAGACATGGAGGTCTAAGATATGGAGGTGTAAGATAGAGATGTCTAAGATATGGAGGTCTAAGATATGGGGGTCTAAGAAATGGAGGTCTAAGATATGGAGGTCTAAGATATGGAGATCTAAGATATGGAGGTCTAAGACATGGAGGTCTAAGATATGGAGGTCTAAGATATGGCTGTCTAAGACATGGAGGTCTAAGATATGAAGGTCTAAGATATGGAGGTCTAAGATATGGCTGTCTATGATATGGAGGTCTAAGATATGGCTGTCTATGATATGGAGGTCTAAGATATGGCTGTCTATGATATGAATGTCTAAGATATAGCTTTCTATGATATGGAGGTCTAAGATATGGCTGTCTATGATATGGAGGTCTAAGACATGGCTGTCTATGATATGGAGGTATAAGTTATGGCTGTCTATGATACGAATGTCTAAGATATGGAGGTCTAAGATATGGCTGTCTATGATATGGAGGTCTAAGATATGGCTGTCTATGATATGGAGGTCTAAGATATGGCTGTCTATGATATGAATGTCTAAGATATGTCTGTCTATGATATGGAGGTCTAAGATATGGCTGTCTATGATATGGAGGTCTAAGACATGGCTGTCTATGATATGGAGGTATAAGTTATGGCTGTCTATGATACGAATGTCTATGATATGGAGGTCTTAGACATGGCTGTCTATGATATGGAGGTATAAGTTAAGGCTGTCTATGATATGGAGGTCTAAGATATGGCTGTCTATGATATGAACGTCTATGATATGGAGGTCTAACACATGGCTGTCTATGATATGGAGGTCAAAGTTATGGCTGTCTACGATATGGAGGTCTAAGACATGGCTGTCTATGATATGGAGGTCTAAGATATGGCTGTCTATGATATGGAGGTCTACGACATGGCTGTCTATGATATGGAGGTCTACGTTATGGCTGTCTATGATATGGAGGTCTAAGATATGGCTGTCTATGATATGGAGGTCTAAGATATGGAGGTCTAAGATATGGAGGTCTAAGATATGGAGGTCTAAGATATGGCTGTCTAAGACATGGAGGTCTAAGATATTGAGGTCTAAGATATGGAGGTCTAAGACATGGAGGTCTAAGATATGGAGGTCTAAGATATGGAGGTCTAAGATATGGAGGTCTAAGACATGGAGGTCTAATATATGGAGGTCTAAGATATGGAGGTCTAAGACATGGAGGTCTAAGATATGGACGTCTAAGATATGGCTCTCTAAGACATGAAGGTCTAAGATATAGAGGTTTATGATATGGAGGTCTAAGACATGGCTGTCTATGATATGGAGGTCTAAGATATGGGTGTCTATGGTATGAATGTTTAAGATATCGAGGTTTAAGATATGGCTGTCTATGATATGAATGTCTAAGATATGGAGGTCTAAGATAGGGCTGTCTAAGATATGGCTTTCCAAGACATGGAGGTCTAAGATATGGCTGTCTGAGACATTGAGGTCTAAGATATGGAGGTGTAAGATATGGAGGTCTAAGATATGGAGGTCTAAGATATGGCTGTCTAAGACATGGAGGTCTAAGATATGGAGGTCTAAGATATGGGGGTCTAAGATATGGAGGTCAAAGATATGGAGGTCTAAGATATAGAGGTCTAAGATATGGAGGTCTATGATATGGAGGTCTAAGATATGGAGATCTAAGATATGGAGGTCTAAGACATGGAGGTCTAAGATATGGAGGTCTAAGATATGGCTGTCTAAGACATGGAGGTCTAAGATATGAAGGTCTAAGATATGGAGGTCTAAGATATGGCTGTCTATGATATGGAGGTCCAAGATATGGCTGTCTATGATATGAATGTCTATGATATGGAGGTCTAAGTTATGGCTGTCTATGATATGGAAGTCTAAGACATGGCTGTCTATGATATGAATGTCTATGATATGGAGGTCTAAGACATGGCTGTCTTTGATATGGAGGTATAAGTTATGGCTGTCTTTGATATGGAGGTCTAAGATATGGCTGTCTATGATATGGAGGTCTAAGATATGGCTGTCTATGATATGAAGGTCTAAGATATGTCTGTCTATGATATGGAGGTCTAAGATATGGCTGTCTATGATATGGAGGTCTAAGACATGGCTGTCTATGATATGGAGGTATAAGTTATGGCTGTCTATGATACGAATGTCTATGATATGGAGGTCTTAGACATGGCTGTCTATGATATGGAGGTATAAGTTAAGGCTGTCTATGATATGGAGGTCTAAGATATGGCTGTCTATGATATGAATGTCTATGATATGGAGGTCTAACACATGGCTGTCTATGATATGGAGGTCTAAGTTATGGCTGTCTACGATATGGAGGTCTAAGACATGGCTGTCTATGATATGGAGGTCTAAGATATGGCTGTCTATGATATGGAGGTCTACGACATGGCTGTCTATGATATGGAGGTCTAAGACATGGCTGTCTATGATATGGAGGTCTAAGATATGGCTGTCTATGATATGGAGGTCTAAGATATGGAGGTCTAAGACATGGAGGTCTAAGATATGGAGGTCTAAGATATGGAGGTCTAAGATATGGCTGTCTAAGACATGGAGGTCTAAGATATTGAGGTCTAAGATATGGAGGTCTAAGACATGGAGGTCTAAGATATGGAGGTCTAAGATATGGAGGTCTAAGATATGGAGGTCTAAGACATGGAGGTCTAATATATGGAGGTCTAAGATATGGAGGTCTAAGACATGGAGGTCTAAGATATGGACGTCTAAGATATGGCTCTCTAAGACATGAAGGTCTAAGATATAGAGGTTTATGATATGGAGGTCTAAGACATGGCTGTCTATGATATGGAGGTCTAAGATATGGGTGTCTATGATATGAATGTTTAAGATATCGAGGTTTAAGATATGGCTGTCTATGATATGAATGTCTAAGATATGGAGGTCTAAGATAGGGCTGTCTAAGATATGGCTTTCCAAGACATGGAGGTCTAAGATATGGCTGTCTGAGACATTGAGGTCTAAGATATGGAGGTGTAAGATATGGAGGTCTAAGATATGGAGGTCTAAGATATGGCTGTCTAAGACATGGAGGTCTAAAATATGGAGGTCTAAGATATGGGGGTCTAAGATATGGAGGTCAAAGATATGGAGGTCTAAGATATAGAGGTCTAAGATATGGAGGTCTATGATATGGAGGTCTAAGATATGGAGATCTAAGATATGGAGGTCTAAGACATGGAGGTCTAAGATATGGAGGTCTAAGATATGGCTGTCTAAGACATGGAGGTCTAAGATATGAAGGTCTAAGATATGGAGGTCTAAGATATGGCTGTCTATGATATGGAGGTCTAAGATATGGCTGTCTATGATATGGAGGTCTAAGTTATGGCTGTCTATGATATGGAGGTCTAAGACATGGCTGTCTATGATATGAATGTCTATGATATGGAGGTCTAAGACATGGCTGTCTTTGATATGGAGGTATAAGTTATGGCTGTCTATGATACGAATGTCTATGATATGGAGGTCTAAGACATGGCTGTCTATGATATGGAGGTATAAGTTAAGGCTGTCTATGATATGGAGGTCTAAGATATGGCTGTCTATGATATGAATGTCTATGATATGGAGGTCTAACACATGGCTGTCTATGATATGGAGGTCTAAGTTATGGCTGTCCATGATATGGAGGTCTAAGACATGGCTGTCTATGGTATGGAGGTCTAAGATATGGCTGTCTATGATATGGAGGTCTAAGACATGGCTGTCTATGATATGGAGGTCTAAGTTATGGCTGTCTATGAGATGGAGGTCTAAGATATGGCTGTCTATGATATGGAGGTCTAAGATATGGAGGTCCAAGACATGGAGGTCTAAGATATGGAGGTCTAAGATATGGCTGTCTAAGACATGGAGGTCTAAGATATTGTGGTCTAAGATATGGAGGTCTAAGACATGGAGGTCTAAGATATGGAGGTCTAAGATATGGAGGTCTAAGACATGGAGGTCTAAAATATGGAGGTCTAAGATATGGAGGTCTAAGACATGGAGGTCTAAGATATGGACGTCTAAGATATGGCTCTCTAAGACATGGAGGTCTAAGATATGGAGGTTTATGATATGGAGGTCTAAGACATGGCTGTCTATGATATGGAGGTCTAAGATATGGCTGTCTATGATATGAATGTTTAAGATATCGAGGTCTAAGATATGGCTGTCTATGATATGAATGTCTAAGATATGGAGGTCTAAGATAGGGCTGTCTAAGATATGGCTTTCCAAGACATGGAGGTCTAAGATATGGCTGTCTGAGACATGGAGGTCTAAGATATGGAGGTGTAAGATATGGAGGTCTAAGATATGGAGGTCTAAGATATGGCTGTCTAAGACATGGAGGTCTAAGATATGGAGGTCTAAGATATGGGGGTCTAAGAAATGGAGGTCTATGATATGGAGGTCTAAGATATGGAGATCTGAGATATGGAGGTCTAAGACATGGAGGTCTAAGATATGGAGGTCTAAAATATGGCTGTCTAAGACATGGAGGTCTAAGATATGAAGGTCTAAGATATGGAGGTCTAAGATATGGCTGTCTATGATATAGAGGTCTAAGATATGGCTGTCTATGATATGGAGGTCTAAGATATGGCTGTCTATGATATGAATGTCTAAGATATGGCTGTCTATGATATGGAGGTCTAAGATATGGCTGTCTATGATATGGAGGTCTTAGATATGGCTGTCTATGATACGAATGTCTATGATATGGAGGTCTAAGACATGGTTGTCTATGATATGGAGGTATAAGTTAAGGCTGTCTATGATATGGAGGTCTAAGATATGGCTGTCTATGATATGGAGGTCTAAGACATGGCTGTCTATGATATGGAGGTCTACGACATGGCTGTCTATGATATGGAGGTCTACGTTATGGCTGTCTATGATATGGAGGTCTAAGATATGGATGTCTATGATATGGAGGTCTAAGATATGGAGGTCTAAGATATTGAGGTCTAAGACATGGAGGTCTAAGATATGGAGGTCTAAGATATGGAGGTCTAAGATATGGCTGTCTAAGACATGGAGGTCTAAGATATTGAGGTCTAAGATATGGAGGTCTAAGACATGGAGGTCTAAGATATGGAGGTCTAAGATATGGAGGTCTAAGACATGGAGGTCTAATATATGGAGGTCTAAGATATGGAGGTCTAAGACATGGAGGTCTAAGATATGGACGTCTAAGATATGGCTCTCTAAGACATGGAGGTCTAAGATATAGAGGTTTATGATATGGAGGTCTAAGACATGGCTGTCTATGATATGGAGGTCTAAGATATGGGTGTCTATGATATGAATGTTTAAGATATCGAGGTTTAAGATATGGCTGTCTATGATATGAATGTCTAAGATATGGAGGTCTAAGATAGGGCTGTCTAAGATATGGCTTTCCAAGACATGGAGGTCTAAGATATGGCTGTCTGAGACATTGAGGTCTAAGATATGGAGGTGTAAGATATGGAGGTCTAAGATATGGAGGTCTAAGATATGGCTGTCTAAGACATGGAGGTCTATGATATGGAGGTCTAAGATATGGCTGTCTATGATATGGAGGTCTAAGACATGGCTGTCTTTGATATGGAGGTATAAGTTATGGCTGTCTATGATACGAATGTCTAAGATATGGAGGTCTAAGATATGGCTGTCTATGATATGGAGGTCTAAGATATGGCTGTCTCTGATATGGAGGTCTAAGATATGGCTGTCTATGATATGAATGTCTAAGATATGTCTGTCTATGATATGGAGTTCTAAGATATGGCTGTCTATGATATGGAGGTCTAAGACATGGCTGTCTATGATATGGAGGTATAAGTTATGGCTGTCTATGATACGAATGTCTATGATATGGAGGTCTAAGACATGGCTGTCTATGATATGGAGGTATAAGTTAAGGCTGTCTATGATATGGAGGTCTAAGATATGGCTGTCTATGATATGAATGTCTATGATATGGAGGTCTAACACATGGCTGTCTATGATAGGGAGGTCTAAGTTATGGCTGTCTACGATATGGAGGTCTAAGACATGGCTGTCTATGATATGGAGGTCTAAGATATGGCTGTCTATGATATGGAGGTCTACGACATGGCTGTCTATGATATGGAGGTCTACGTTATGGCTGTCTATGATATGGAGGTCTAAGATATGGATGTCTATGATATGGAGGTCTAAGATATGGAGGTCTAAGATATTGAGGTCTAAGACATGGAGGTCTAAGATATGGAGGTCTAAGATATGGAGGTCTAAGATATGGCTGTCTAAGACATGGAGGTCTAAGATATTGAGGTCTAAGATATGGAGGTCTAAGACATGGAGGTCTCAGATATGGAGGTCTAAGATATGGAGGTCTAAGACATGGAGGTCTAATATATGGAGGTCTAAGATATGGAGGTCTAAGATATGGAGCTCTAAGATATGGACGTCTAAGATATGGCTCTCTAAGACATGGAGGTCTAAGATATAGAGGTTTATGATATGGAGGTCTAAGACATGGCTGTCTATGATATGGAGGTCTAAGATATGGGTGTCTATGATATGAATGTTTAAGATATCGAGGTTTAAGATATGGCTGTCTATGATATGAATGTCTAAGATATGGAGGTCTAAGATAGGGCTGTCTAACATATGGCTTTCCAAGACATGGAGGTCTAAGATATGGCTGTCTGAGACATTGAGGTCTAAGATATGGAGGTGTAAGATATGGAGGTCTAAGATATGGAGGTCTAAGATATGGCTGTCTAAGACATGGAGGTCTATGATATGGAGGTCTAAGATATGGCTGTCTATGATATGGAGGTCTAAGACATGGCTGTCTTTGATATGGAGGTATAAGTTATGGCTGTCTATGATACGAATGTCTAAGATATGGAGGTCTAAGATATGGCTGTCTATGATATGGAGGTCTAAGATATGGCTGTCTATGATATGGAGGTCTAAGATATGGCTGTCTATGATATGAATGTCTAAGATATGTCTGTCTATGATATGGAGTTCTAAGATATGGCTGTCTATGATATGGAGGTCTAAGACATGGCTGTCTATGATATGGAGGTATAAGTTATGGCTGTCTATGATACGAATGTCTATGATATGGAGGTCTAAGACATGGCTGTCTATGATATGGAGGTATAAGTTAAGGCTGTCTATGATATGGAGGTCTAAGATATGGCTGTCTATGATATGAATGTCTATGATATGGAGGTCTAACACATGGCTGTCTATGATAGGGAGGTCTAAGTTATGGCTGTCTACGATATGGAGGTCTAAGACATGGCTGTCTATGATATGGAGGTCTAAGATATGGCTGTCTATGATATGGAGGTCTACGACATGGCTGTCTATGATATGGAGGTCTACGTTATGGCTGTCTATGATATGGAGGTCTAAGATATGGATGTCTATGATATGGAGGTCTAAGATATGGAGGTCTAAGATATTGAGGTCTAAGACATGGAGGTCTAAGATATGGAGGTCTAAGATATGGAGGTCTAAGATATGGCTGTCTAAGACATGGAGGTCTAAGATATTGAGGTCTAAGATATGGAGGTCTAAGACATGGAGGTCTAAGATATGGAGGTCTAAGATATGGAGGTCTAAGACATGGAGGTCTAATATATGGAGGTCTAAGATATGGAGGTCTAAGACATGGAGGTCTAAGATATGGACGTCTAAGATATGGCTCTCTAAGACATGGAGGTCTAAGATATAGAGGTTTATGATATGGAGGTCTAAGACATGGCTGTCTATGATATGGAGGTCTAAGATATGGGTGTCTATGATATGAATGTTTAAGATATCGAGGTTTAAGATATGGCTGTCTATGATATGAATGTCTAAGATATGGAGGTCTAAGATAGGGCTGTCTAAGATATGGCTTTCCAAGACATGGAGGTCTAAGATATGGCTGTCTGAGACATTGAGGTCTAAGATATGGAGGTGTAAGATATGGAGGTCTAAGATATGGAGGTCTAAGATATGGCTGTCTAAGACATGGAGGTCTAAGATATGGGGGTCTAAGATATGGAGGTTTAAGATATGGAGGTCTAAGATATAGAGGTCTAAGATATGGAGGTCTATGATATGGAGGTCTAAGATATGGCTGTCTATGATATGAATGTCTAAGATATGGCTTTCTATGATATGAATGTCTAAGATATGGAGGTCTAAGATAGGGCTGTCTAAGATATGGCTGTCTAAGACATGGGGGTCTAAGATATGGCTGTCTAAGACATGAAGGTCCAAGACATGCTGTCTATGATATGGAGGTCTAAGTTATGCCTGTCTATGATATGAAGGTCTAAGAATTCGCTGTCTATGATATGGAGGTCTAAGATATGGAGGTCTAAGATATGGCTGTCTAAGATATGGAGGTCTAAGATATGGAAGTCTAACATTTGGAGGTCTAAGATATGGAGGTCTACGATATGAATGTCTAAGATATGGAGGTCTAAGGTATGGCTCTCTATGATATGAATGTCTATGATATGGAGGTCTAAGACATGGTTGTCTATGATATGGAGGTATAAGTTAAGGCTGTCTATGATATGGAGGTCTAAGATATGGCTGTCTATGATATGGAGGTCTAAGACATGGCTGTCTATGATATGAATGTCTATGATATGGAGGTCTAAGATATGGCTGTCTATGATATGGAGGTCTAAGATATGGCTGTCTATGATATGAATGTCTATGATATGGAGGTCTAAGTTATGGCTGTCTATGATATGGAGGTCTAAGACATGGCTGTCTATGATATGAATGTCTATGATATGGAGGTCTAAGACATGGCTAGCTATGATATGGAGGTATAAGTTATGGCTGTCTATGATACGAATGTCTATGTTATGGAGGTCTAAGTCATATCTGTCTATGATATGGAGGTATAAGTTAAGGCTGTCTATGATATGGAGGTCTAAGATATGGCTGTCTATGATATGAATGTCTATGATATGGAGGTCTAACACAATGCTGTCTATGATATGGAGGTCTAAGTTATGGCTGTCTACGATATGGAGGTCTAAGACATGGCTGTCTATGATATGGAGGTCTAAGATATGGCTGTCTATGATATGGAGGTCTAAGACATGGCTGTCTATGATATGGAGGTCTAAGTTATGGCTGTCTATGATATGGAGGTCTAAGATATGGCTGTCTATGATATGGAGGTCTAAGATATGGACGTCTAAGACATGGAGGCCTAAGATATGGAGGTCTAAGATATGGAGGTCTAAGATATGGCTGTCTAAGACATGGAGGTCTAAGATATTGAGGTCTAAGATATGGAGGTCTAAGACATGAAGGTCTAAGATATGGAGGTCTAAGATATGGAGGTCTAAGACATGGAGGTCTAAGATATGGAGGTCTAAGATATGGAGGTCTAAAACATGGAGGTCTAAGATATGGAGGTCTAAGATATGGCTCTCTAAGACATGGAGGTCTAAGATATGGAGGTTTATGATATGGAGGTCTAAGATAGGGCTGTCTATGATATGGAAGTCTAAGACATGGCTGTCTATGATATGGAGGTCTAAGATATGGCTGTCTATGATATGAATGTTTAAGATATCGAGGTCTAAGATATGGCTGTCTATGATATGAATGTCTAAGATATGGAGGTCTAAGATAGGGCTGTCTAAGATATGGCTTTCCAAGACATGGAGGTCTAAGATATGGCTGTCTGAGACATTGAGGTCTAAGATATGGAGGTCTAAGATATGGAGGTCTAAGATATGGAGGTCTAAGATATGGAGGTCTAAGATATAGAGGTTTAAGATATGGAGGTCTATGATATGGAGGTCTAAGATATGGAGATCTAAGATATGGAGGTCTAAGACATGGAGGTCTAAGATATGGAGGTCTAAGATATGGCTGTCTAAGACATGGAGGTCTAAGATATGAAGGTCTAAGATATGGAGGTCTAAGATATGGCTGTCTATGATATGGAGGTCTAAGATATGGCTGTCTATGATATGGAGGTCTAAGATATGGCTGTCTATGATATGAATGTCTAAGATATGGCTGTCTATGATATGAATGTCTAAGATATGGAGGTCTAAGATAGGGCTGTCTAAGATATGGCTGTCTAAGACATGGGGGTCTAAGATATGGCTGTCTAAGACATGAAGGTCTAAGACATGCTGTCTATGATATGGAGGTCTAAGTTATGCCTGTCTATGATATGAATGTTTAAGATATCGAGGTCTAAGATATGGCTGTCTATGATATGAATGTCTAAGATATGGAGGTCTAAGATAGGGCTGTCTAAGATATGGCTTTCCAAGACATGGAGGTCTAAGATATGGCTGTCTGAGACATTGAGGTCTAAGATATGGAGGTCTAAGATATGGAGGTCTAAGATATGGAGGTCTAAGATATGGAGGTTTAAGATATAGAGGTTTAAGATATGGAGGTCTATGATATGGAGGTCTAAGATATGGAGATCTAAGATATGGAGGTCTAAGACATGGAGGTCTAAGATATGGAGGTCTAAGATATGGCTGTCTAAGACATGGAGGTCTAAGATATGGATGTCTAAGATATGGAGGTCTAAGATAGGGCTGTCTAAGATATGGCTTTCCAAGACATGGAGGTCTAAGATATGGCTGTCTGAGACATTGAGGTCTAAGATATGGAGGTCTAAGATATGGCTGTCTAAGACATGGAGGTCTAAGATATGGATGTCTAAGATATGGAGGTCTAAGATAGGGCTGTCTAAGATATGGCTTTCCAAGACATGGAGGTCTAAGATATGGCTGTCTGAGACATTGAGGTCTAAGATATGGAGGTCTAAGATATGGAGATCTAAGATATGGAGGTCTAAGATATGGCTGTCTATGATATGAATGTTTAAGATATCGAGGTCTAAGATATGGCTGTCTATGATATGAATGTCTAAGATATGGAGGTCTAAGATAGGGCTGTCTAAGATATGGCTTTCCAAGACATGGAGGTCTAAGATATGGCTGTCTGAGACATTGAGGTCTAAGATATGGAGGTCTAAGATATGGAGGTCTAAGATATGGAGGTCTAAGATATGGAGGTCTAAGATATAGAGGTTTAAGATATGGAGGTCTATGATATGGAGGTCTAAGATATGGAGATCTAAGATATGGAGGTCTAAGACATGGAGGTCTAAGATATGGAGGTCTAAGATATGGCTGTCTAAGACATGGAGGTCTAAGATATGAAGGTCTAAGATATGGAGGTCTAAGATATGGCTGTCTATGATATGGAGGTCTAAGATATGGCTGTCTATGATATGGAGGTCTAAGATATGGCTGTCTATGATATGAATGTCTAAGATATGGCTGTCTATGATATGAATGTCTAAGATATGGAGGTCTAAGATAGGGCTGTCTAAGATATGGCTGTCTAAGACATGGGGGTCTAAGATATGGCTGTCTAAGACATGAAGGTCTAAGACATGCTGTCTATGATATGGAGGTCTAAGTTATGCCTGTCTATGATATGGAGGTCTAAGAATTGGCTGTCTAAGACATGGAGGTCTAAGATATGGCTGTCTATGATATGGAGGTCTAAGATATGGAGGTCTAAGATATGGAGGTCTAAGATATGGAGGTCTAAGATATGGAGGTCTATGATATGGAGGTCTAAGATATGGCTGTCTAAGATATGATTGTCTAAGATATGGAGGTATAAGTTGTGGCTTTCTATGATACGGAGGTCTAAGATATGGCTGTCTAAGATATGGAGTTCTAAGATATGGAGGTCTATGATATGGAGGTCTAAGATATGGCTGTCTAAGATATGATTGTCTAAGATATGGAGGTATAAGTTGTGGCTTTCTATGATACGGAGGTCTAAGATATGGCTGTCTAAGATATGGAGTTCTAAGATATGGAGGTCTAAGTTAAGGAGGTCTAAGATATAGAGGTCTAAGTTTTGGGAGATAACCACCCCGCATAATGCTGGTGTCCTCCCATTACGCAAACAGCCAGTTCGCAGACACCTTAAAACAAAATTTACGGTTCAGTGAACAGAGTATCTACTACCTGTTACCTACACATTATAATGGAATAGTCCAAATAAAAACACAGGAACAAACTGAAGCTATATTATTTATTTTGAAAGATGGACGAAAATTTGAATTTTTATTGCTGCAATTTAAAAACAGTTTATTTTCATAAACATTTCGGTTTAACCTTCTAGTCTAACGTGAGTCGGCATCATCATACTATGAAAGATGAAGCTGTTTTCTAGTTTCAGCTTTGCTTATTGATAATCAGATGTAAATCTATTCTGGAATGTCAAACCTGAATCACTTTTTCAGGAAATGCATACATTTTATGATTGGTATGTTGTTTAACGCCGCACTCAGCAACATTCCAGCTATATCCCGACGGTCTGTAAATAATCAAATCTGGACCAGACAATCCACTGATCAACAGCATGAGCATCTATACAATAGGGATACGATGACATGTGCCCACCAAGTTCGCGAATCAGACCATCCGATACCGTAAGTCTCCTCTTACCACATGTTTTGCTGAAGACTAATTCTAACCCGGATCTTTGTGAATTTTTTATCATTTTGTAAACTTATGATCACTTGATATTGAAAACTACTCCTCCAGATTTAGTAATCCAAAATAAGGAGTTATACGGTTTATCTCTGGTGCGTTAAAAGTTGGAACTGTCGATATTGTGGCTCAGTGGATATCTGTCTATACATTCAACGGGGAGCTATGGCCATTCACATCCGAGTGGATATCGAATGATCTTTACCAAACAGAATCTCTAGGAAGTCCGATGTAGATGGTATATGGCGGTTAATATTCAGGGATTGGCGATGAACTGACTATGAGGTTTGAAAGTAAAAACATGTTGGCACAGACAAGGGAAGACCATTAAATCACATTGCCTTAAATCGTGGTGCAAACTATTTCTACAATACTTGTAAACTATTGAAATACGGATATACATGTAATTACGAAAATACTTTTCTTAATAGTATTATACACACACGGTTTTTTTCACAAAATGAATTCTTTGACCACAGGTGAATACAAAACAAGTGAACTAGTCAGACGCCTAGACCGCTCAGCAACCTCGGTGGCCGCGGTGGCTGAGCGGTCTAGGCGTCCGACTTAGTGTGCTGGCGATTAGGTGCCTGACTCTGAGCGTGTGGGTTCGAATCCCGGATGGGACTCAACACAAAAAAGTACTATAATCTGTACTTTACTAAGAAAGTGTAATCCCAGTTATAACATATGTTACATTTGACCACTTTCTAACTAGCATTGTGTATTTCAAAGGTTGAGTAGTATATATGACTAAAGTCAACGGGGTCTACACATCCTTCTACAAATCGATGAATTATGATAGACATTACGTCGCAGCCATGAAATTATATTTTGCCCCAAGAAGATTGATTGATGAAAACTTGTTCAAAGAGTTCACAGTAGTTGATGTAGTTAAAATGAAAGCTTTAATTTTAAAACAAATGTAAATGTACTTTCAAATGTGTCCTTATTTCGTGGAAATGAACATGAATTTAGAATCATCCAGGCAAGATATATGGTCACTTTCAAAAGCAGTCGGCCGAACTATATTCCCGATGTCCAATGTTAGAAAAGCTTCCATTTTATTTTGAAGGCTCATTAGCAAAGCGACATCAAAAATTGCACATACGTGGGTAACGTGGTTAACGAGATATTAGTCAAACCTTATGTCCTTATGATTATGTTATATGAAAGAGGGGGTTTTGCAACAGTCATTAATTTTATGTCCTTGTGTGACACATACAATTTCTCCATGTGAAGGCAGTTAAGCTGATGACAACCATAGAAGGAAATGTACCTCGCTCAACAGGCGACGAGGGCTGACAACTGTACATTGCACTATGCCATTACATTGATGATAAACTGATCTCAGTTGGTTCAAATGAAACCATCTAAGGTGACTAAGGTCAATGATGTCTACACACTATTCTACAAAATAATTTAAGCTGTATGCTTCTCTTGATGGTAATGCGGTCTGATGTAAGCCTCTTTGAGATCGCTAACCACTATATGACATGTAAACAAAACGGATTTGATTTGATTTTTAAAATCAGTGAAACATACTCTGACAAGCTGAAAACTGCTATAAAAATGGTTAATTATGTTTAAGTTGAGTGTGCAAACGACTCTTTGTATACAATAGTTCAAATAATGCAGTGAAAGTCGGTTAAATAAACCTGTACATAGTGAACTAAAAAACAGTTGATAGAACTGTTTTCGAACTCCGGACTCTGCAGTGTCATATTATGTCGTCATACTATTGGGAGGGGTGACACGGAAACTTGTTAAAACGTAATTGACCAATGAAATTATAGTATTTTGCATGAAGGTAAGATAATAAACTGGAATAGACATTATGTCGCTGCCATGAAATTATACTTGGCCCCCACGAAGATTAATTAGTTTTTCACCGTTACTTCACATTTGATTTGGAAATGAAAGCTTTAATTTTAAACCAAATTTAGATGTACTTTCAAATAAGAAGTTTGAAAGATGTTGCAAACCTTAATGAAGAGAAACCATAAAGTTTTGGAATGAATGATATGGTCCGAAACAACATGACCTGGCTATGAAATAACAAAGACAATGAGAATAACTTTTATCAAAGACTGTGTAACATGCCCGATGCTCCATGACCCACACTTCAATAGAACGAGTTAGTTTAGCATGTGTTGTAATGGGGTCATAAAATGAGTGAATATAGTTTTACGCCCCTTTTAGCCAAATACCAGCAATATCACACCAGAATTGGTTTTCATACATTGTACCCATGTGGGGAATCGAACATGGGTCTGCAGCGTGACGAGAGAACGCCTTATCCATTAGCCTACCGCCCCCGGTCATAAATAGAAGCGACAAAGTAGTACAAGTAAGGACAACGTTACTTGCCATTTGATTTCGAAAGATATGTAAATGTACTTTCAAATGTCGAAAGCGTGTCCTTGTTTCGCGGAAATGAAAATGAATTTACAGCCGCCAACAACGCGACACGTCTGGCGAAGTTCATACGGAAGGATGAATACAACTCGTTTCACAATCCGCAATCTAAAATATGCATAATGTTACATTTTACATTTTAACCTCGACCAAGAGTAACCATACGCCATTTTATGCGGAATTAAATGGTTCGAAACTTTGCTACGAACAGTATGTCATCACTAAAGTTACAAACTGAAAGGACTAGTCACTTCAACAAACAGGGAAAGAAACATCAGTTTGTATTCTAGAACTGTTCTGTTTGTCACAACAAATATTCTCTGTCTGTAATATTGGTCGTATTGTAAGGACGACTATTCGTGTGTAGGGTGTCGCCACCCTCAATAGTATTTATGCCCCAGATGTATAACAGCCCAGTTGTCAACAGACGAAACGGGGATTGTTCATACAGATTGATGCTGTACTGGGTCTGTCCTGGGACTTGCTGTTCTTATACCCGACACCACCATTACACACCACGACATTGACTGACGTTCTCCTGTTGACAGTAGTGTCATACTTCAGCACGTTATTATTGAGGTGAAGTACAGACACCTCAACATAAAGGCTCCAACAGGACGTAGAATACTGATATGACCTGTACTTTGAGCCCGTTTGTCCGTGTTATACGAATTCAGATTGTAATGAAATGTAAATCATTTACTCTTGATGGTAATGAAATGTAAATATCCCTTCTTGTTATCAATATTTCGGAAAAAGAAAACAGAAAATATCTAATGTGTTAACCTTTTCCTCCTTCTCGTCCTAAGAATAAATAAATAAAAGGGGATGCATATACAAACTGCACTGTGATTGTGGCTCCACATACATAGGTGAAACATCCCACCCATTTGACATACGACTGAAGGACCACAAAACATCTGTACAAGAAAATGGAACAAAAATCAGCTCTTTCAGAGCATATCGTCAAAAACTCTACTCACTCCATTGACTGGCAAAAATCAGCCATATTAACCACTAATGTTCGTGATTGGCGCAAGCCCAAACTATTAGCTGAACAGAGATCAAGGAGTCTACCTCCTGGGAAGTCAATTAGCTCATTACTGGCTTCTACCCACATCTGCTAATCACTTGTATAAACTCTCCTCTGTACATCTCACTCTTTCATCTCCCGTTTCTTATCCAATTTATTGTATATACATACAACACTGGCTTCTTGTACATTTAGTATATATACTCATTGATGTATCTTGTTGTTTCAATTCCCTGACGAAGGGGCAAGGAATAGCCCAGAAACGTTGTGACATACAATAAAGAAGAAGTTGCCATCCATAATATTTTGCGTTTTACTTGAACACCAACTTCTAAATGCCTTTCAAGAACCTCGTGCTAAGAAGGTTTTTATATATTCTCCTAAAAAAGAAACGCATCTAGATGATAGTGATATATGGCCAGGGTATGAAACTGCCTAAAGTTGCAGCCAGAACACAGGGCTGGTAAGATGTAAAACTTGCCAGCCCTGACCAAAACTTACCTGCCCGCAAATAATCTAGGTTTGACAAGCGACGTAGTTTATCATCCAATTGGAATTTATCATTTATATTTACGAGTGAATTAATAATGATTTATTATCCTGAAAAAAATTATTTGATGAATATCTCCATTTACACGTCTAAATTTTAACCCGACCGTGATGGGGCAGGTGAATTTGAGAATCTGACTGTCTGTGTTGAAAATAAACCGTCCCGGGCGGTCGGATAGGCAGGTAGGTATTTCGAAAGCTGATATGACATTTCAAATTTTTTTCACAATTTGTGTTTGAATGTTTTGACTGTTTGACAGACATTAGAATAATGGCTAGTGTACATGGAACGGGAGATGGTATATGCAGGAACTTTAATGAACGTTTTCATTCGAAAGGGTAAGCTTGAATGAAAATGTCATGGAGAAAAGTGGTTGGCAGTATGCACGTGTACTTCTGTGGAATCGTGCGATGGGACATTGCCTAGATCAAGCCGTTTTTCTTTTTAGACGGTTATTGGCATTTCTAGCTTAATCAAAGAATATCGTTATGCCGCGACTCACTGCTGTAAATCAAAACAATGCCATTGAAGGCTGCGCAGTGCAGTGCAGTGCAGATAGTTCCGTCCGGGTACTTCATTTGCGGAATCGAATTATCAAAACAACTGTAGCTGCAAGTGTAGTGCCCTGGTTTGAGGGTGTCTGCGTTTGAATCGACGAGGAGCTGGACTGCGACCAGATACTGCTAAACGTTGACCATGGTCAGTTCAGCGACGTTACGAGGGTCAGTTCTGGACTGCGAACCACATCCTGGTCAGTTCAGCGATATCGACGTTAAGCGGGCCCAGTGGTCAGTTCAGCGACGAATCAATGCTACAAGAGTTAAGTACCACATTTCTATATGACACTGTTTTTTCCGCAAACTAATGTATACATGATTTTTAGGAAATGTCAATCTCCTTTCACCATATGCCCGTAAACAAATGTAAATATCTTTCAAATTAGAAATCAGATTCCGAACGGAAGGAGAAAATAAAACATGCATAAATAGCTATGAAATAAATCATTCAGATGTGAGGACTTTTGATTTTTATACATAGTAGTGTTAAACAGTTTTCTGCAGTGCAGTAGTTTATATACTTCCCATCAAAAGTTTAGTTTCACTGAAAACACTCACTATATGTTATGTACATATATAACCTGGTTACATCTAAGATTGATTTCTCCACTAACTTAGGCGAACCAACTGCAAACCTTATGCAGATGAATTGCCCGAGGATCATTCATCAAATTGCTGAAAAGCATGTGCAATTATCTTGCATGTGAACAGCTGCGTTTTGGTGTAAAATGTTGTTAAGAATTCGTCAATTTTACTGATATTTATCATTTACTGAACTCATGACAAGAAGAGTTTTAATGTTCCAACAACTGCGCATACCCCTGGTAATACAAACCAATAATAACGATTTGAAACTATGATCGTTTGTTAAACAACTTTTATCCTAAGTTGAATAACTTTCTGAGATTTAAATGTTCAATTGGCAAGGTAAGATTATGAGGATTCGCAATCTCAATTTCACGTTATTTGATTTACGTTTCTGTTTAAAGTGACATTCATCGGTACGTTTTCACTGCAAACAGACTATAGTCGTGGTCGTTCTGTAGTTTCCGGATTGGAAAATGTGTATAAGGCTGGTTGTATCGATGTAAAAATCATAAGATTCGTATCCTTTTCGGTTTTACTTGTTTCTTAACTACATACAAAATGTGGTTCAGATAGCGATAACCGGGGCGGACTACTCTCTGACGTTACATATGCTAATATCTATGCAACGATGTCCATTTAAATAGTTGTTCATTTGAAAGTTGTTGATATTAGATGTTCCCGTCACAATAATAAAATATTCTTCATGGTGATGCATTCGGATTTGCATTCGGATTTTCTGTGTATAAGAACTTCTAGCACACTTGGTGTTTTCCTGTTCATGAACAATCACACCTATGACATGAGGAAGTATATTCACGATGACACTGATTGACATGCACTTTAACAACGAATATGCACAGGAGATGATGCTGGTATCATTAAAGATGGGCTTGGACATTTTATCAGTCGACCAACAACAGCGCGACGACTCAGACAATACGGTATCCGCGCCTACAGACCCTACCGTGGTGTACGGCTGACGCTTCAACATCGACGTCAACGTCTTGGATGGGCATGCACGGTTCGCCAGTGGCAAAACAGACAGTGGCAGAGAGTGATGTTCTCAGACGAAAGCACGTTCCAGCTGTTCAGGAATGATGGCAGGGCTTGTGTCTACAGACGTCGTAGAGAACATGTGCAAAGTTGCTGTGTACAGAAAGTGGAACCCTATAGTGGCGCGGGTGTCATGGTTTGGGGCGGCATATGTGACGATATGAAGACAGCTCTTGTGGTCGTGTGTGGTAGTCTCACTGCTCAACGATACATCGATCCAATTATGTGTCCAGTTGTACTACCATTCCTACGTCAACGCCGTAACAGGATCATGTTCCAGCAGGGCAGCCCACGTCCTCATACAGCAGGTATAGTCATGGATTGTCTACAGAGAAACAATGTCAGTTTGCTTCCTTGACCCTCCAGGGCCTAGATTTTCGAAGCTCTCTTAGCGCTAAGACAGTCGTAAGTGCCATACAGTAACATTAACATTAGCTTCGAAAATCTACGCCGAGGTCACCTGACATGTCGCCAATTGAACACTTGTGAGACCATATGGATCGTCAGATTCGTGTTAGAGCCGTTGTTCCTGTAAACCGAAGTCAGCTTGTCCAAGCCCTTCAAGAGGAATGGCGAAGTGGTCCCTTCCCAAGGTATACGGCTACTGACGTTCTCAGCACGTCGTAGAGTTAGAGCTTGCATTGATGACCACGGTGGACATACCAGATACTGACCACGTGGGTTGTTTTGTTTACATCTGTGATCGAATACTGGACACCTCATTCCTTCATTTATACACTAACTCAATGGACTTGTTATTGTTGCTACTCCAATGAAATGACTGAGTGCATGTTCCCCATACAACTGTTATTAAAATTCACTGTCCTTTTCCACAAAAGTGGTTTGTCGTCTTGTAATATCAGTGATTTCGACTTGGTATCCTTTCTTTTGCCCGTTAGTTTTGACCATGCTGGACGATTTGTAAGACCATATATAGGGCAGGTGCATGCCTTCGTGTCTGTTTCCAAACTGAAACAATAAGTTAATCCTAATACGTAATACTAATCCTAATACCAATGAAATGACTGAGTGCATGTTCCCCATACAACTGCTATTGAAATTCACTGTCCTTTTCCACAAAAGTGGTTTGTCGTCTTGTAATATCAGTGATTTCGACTTGGTATCCTTACTTTTCTTTTCTTTAGAACATTCTGGAAGATTTGTAAGTCCATGTATAGGGCAGGTGCATGCCTTCGTCCGATTACATTGTTGTATTTACGTGTCGGTTTCCAACCTGAAACAATAAGTTAATCCTAACACGAATGAGATTTCAGAAACACACAACACACAGAAAAGAAACAACCAAGAATTGAAAGGAGTATTTTAACATTGAGATGGTTTGCAAATCAATACACAATCGTTATTTCATAGTTATCTCCATAGCAACACACAATAGAGTGGAAGTACATAATTACATATTCTCTGTCAGTGTAATGGGCAGTAAAGTTGGTGTTATTAATATTCCCTCAGTAAAATTAAACAAGGCCTTAACCGGATATCTTGGGTTGCATTATGATCATCACATCACGTCTTATATAGTCTTTAACATGTTCTAGAGATAATTATTTATTTTATTATTATAGGATATTTATATAGCGCACATATCCACGCAATTAGTGCATGCTGGTATTTCTTTCCCTCGATCATTGGATGTCAATCTCAACGGCACATCGTATTATCAATCTCAACTCCCTGGGGAGTATACACTCTTGCAGCCACTAAGCGCACCGAGTTATTGTGGCTTTCTCATCCTAACGCGGTACCCATTCACAGTTGGGTGGACTGGGACACATAGTCACAGTACTTTGTCCAAGTTCACTGCACCTTGCACTGCACGTATTCATGTGGCCACCATCTGGTCATATACCAACGGATCCGTGGGTTCCTTTAAGTGCACAGGGTTGTGTACTGTACACTAGGGGATGTGACAACAATGAAAGAGTCTGCACACAAAGTTGAGTGCAAGGTTTTACCCGGTCACAGGCCCACAGGTGGGCTCGATCCCGACACCTCAAGCTCGCCGGATCACTAGCCTTGCGCTTTAGCCAGCTCGCCCGCCGCGCCCCATACACGAGATGTCAATACTATGTCAGTGATGAGCGCAGTGAGGGACGTATACATTTGCTAACAAACATAACACTGGAGATTTCCAGTCTACACCTGTCTGGGAGGATTGATCACTGTTGCTGCTGGGCGAACATCACTGATTTCGTGCTATTACAACTGCTATATACAATACTGCTATTGTGGATGGAGAATGTGCACACAAATATCCTCTAAATCAGGATAATTAGGCGCCTGTCACACGATTCATCTGTTTGTTGTGAATCCTCTCAGTGTCATATTACACCGGAATTGGAAATGTCCCACCTAAACAGCGTTGATAACCGGGGCAACGGAGTGTGGTCATATTTCAGCACGCCACTGACCAGGTCTCCAAGTCTGACCATCAGATCCACAAGTCGCCTCAACGGACCAACATTGTTTTACCCGAGATCTGTTTAATTATTCAGGTTGAATTTCTGTATCTCTGTCAGAATGTAAATAACAATTCTCCAGTTGTCGTTCTGAAAGAATAGAGACAAATATTTAATTAACAAAATGGAAATTCATGCGAAACAAGGTAGGATTATATTAAAGCATCTTTGCGATGCGTTTAACAAAAGAATATGGAAATTATAGACAAGATGGTATTGCGTTTGGTCACCAATATATCATGCTATAGTAGTATGCTTGGTTGTGCTTTAGCAATATATTCCAGCATCATTCCAACTGTCGGTGGACCTGACAATGGAGTGGTTGACACGATGAGCATCGATCAACACAATCGGAATATATATAGTAACATGCATCAGACCAGTCCAAGCCAGACCGGCCGTCATCTCTGCATGGGTTGCTGACAACTTTGTCTGAACCTTCATGGATCTACAGGAGAGAACAAGGCTAGAGTGTCTTTCCTCAGATAATGAGGGGCCAAGTCATGTACCATGAACAAGTGGCATCATTGCAGTGATTACCTCTTGAAGTGTCTGAGGCGTCGCAAATAGTCACATGGCCCTTTCGGTTTTAATCCTCCATACAAGCTTTAAATGTATACACTGTCATTTTTTCCAGACATTTGGGTTGATTTAGGTGATTATAATTCCGGATCATCTAGGATATTAATATTTTTTTGGCAATGATAACATAGGTCAGATATCTAACGATTGCATTACACTGTGCCATGAGTTGACCTTTCAAGTTTCGTTGACAAAACATGTCCGTGACATCAACAATATCATTACACCAACTTTGCATATAAAATTCATGTTTCACACACGGACTGAATGTTTTGATCATGCCCAAAGGAAGTTGAACCCTCATTGAAACAGCGACCATCGTTCAAGAGTGACAGCTGTGTCAATGCTGATAAACTCATCAGAAACTTGTTTCGTTAGTCAGTTCACCTCGCTCGCTGCTGATCAGACGGCAAAGGCGTATCTCAGTGGAAAGGTAAGTTTAATATTTGAACAACACGAATCACCCACATAGTTATGTCACTCACAACTTATTGTTATTTTAAATCACGATGAGGTGAGACATAACATAATCCCTATTTTATTCATTTCAGGACAAAGCGATGGACATTCACATGATACTAAGCGTTGTACTTACGTTGTTGTCGACACAAGGTATTTTTGACGTTGGCTTTACAAACATTAATATCATTAAGTGTATTACACAGTGTGTTTCCACTGAACAACTTTCATTGTTGTAGCAACCATACATGCTATTGGCGTGTGAAGTTACGTAACAATTGCCCCAGCCCCCGTTAATGTGTAAAGAAAGTTTACTTTCTTGAATGGGGAACTGTTCTCGAGCGTTTCATGACACCAATCGTCTAAGTACCTATTATCAACCTTCATGTTTCTACTCGTCTGTGTTTGTGTTTGTATTCTGTTTACTCCAGTGCCATTGTTGTCTGGCAGGAACTGTACTGCCCTCTTCGTCTGTCCACTGTTTACTGTACTAACTGCTGAGGAATATTAAAAGAGAATACGAACGAAATCAAAACTTTTGATATATTGTAAAGGATATTCTAAAAGTCATATTCCGTGATTAAAATTGAACAAAAACGTTTGTAAAATAGCAATAAACAAAACGTACTCGTATTTCCGCCTATTACGAAAACACCCGACAGTTAATGAGCAGAGGGGTATCACGTCGTGATAAGGAGTGACGTCATATGTGCCTGTTGCTGATGGCTTCCTCTATGATTTTAACTCCCAACTTAACAGAGACTGAAGCAGTAAAACATGAAACATCATGTCATTTTGAAATGGATGTTAGACCGTATCAATACGCTCCGTGATTTTTACATCTTGGAGGTACCAGCAAGACAATCTTCCAGTGAAGATGATGAAGAAGAATCAAGCGAAAAATGGAGGTACCGCCCTATAAACATATGACCAGTCCCTAAGAATTATTTTCTTGAAATGTGATGACAGTTCCTTTTGTGTCAAATGGGTGACTGTAGGGTGTCTGGGGTTTAAATACAAAATAATTATACTTCAGACGGAGGAACATAGAAATTATCTGCTACAAAACTTACACTGGAATTATTTTGTTGAAAAGAAATAGGATCCTAGTTCTCGCTAATAAGGTATCAAATCTCCATACAAGATCCCAGTCTGGTCGAGCAGAGATAATATTCGCGATGCAGATAGGTTATTCCCAAAACTGGCGAATTATAAAATACTAGTCAGGACAATGCATGTTTCCCTAGTTTTTGGTTATGGATATAGTTATGGTACTCGGTCATAGCCTTAGAATGACATCTTGTCAGCCAATGAGAATACAGAACAACTTTCACGGCACACACAACTGACTGACAAATAGCGAGCGAAAACAATGAGAGCAACAAGTACTTCATGACTTGCCATTGTATTCGGCAATGTTTCTGACAGACTGCATCATTTAGGGCTCCAAACCGAAAAGAACACATAGCTAAACATTTTCAAGCTCATGTGAAATTTCTTACTGATTTTGATAAAACATATCTCATGGGTACTAAGTCGATTATTTAAAATGATGAAATATATACCGCAAATGCATAGTTTTTGTCAACTTTGATATTATGTTCTTCATATTAAAGTTATTAGGAAGAAATATTTCTGAAAATGTTCCATTAGTAAACTAATAACTATGTATATCATGTTAAATAAACTGGGGCATTTGACTACCCCCTTGGGCAATTTGACCAAAACTTTGGGGTAATCTGACTAAATTTGCTGGGGCAATTTGTAGCGGGGTCAATTCGACTGGCAATCGGACTTTAATCTAGTTTATGTTAAAAATACCACTGACAGTAAGGATGATGGAGTATAAATTAATCTCGTGGGTACTTCTTCCTTCTTCAGCATAGCTTTGGGATTTTCATACCCTATGTGTACGTGCCTCTTCCATATGCGTCCGGATCGGAATGATCGGAGCATTTCTCCTGCCTAAATCTGTCTCTTTACTTGGAAAACGGCAGAAATGGTGTCTCTTTACATTGTTCGATGAATCCGTGCATCCCCAGGCAACAGGATACACCATCGTACCATTTACAAAACGACAGAAACAACACGATTTGTACTACTGTAGCGCTTGTTCTTTGGCAATATGGCGGACGCTTGTCACATATGATGTCACGAGCTGAAAGTTCACTTGAGTTCCAGCGGAATATGCATAATGCCCGAAGCTCAGATAGCAGCAACTGTTTTCACGATAAAATCATAATAAATCATATTTTTTGAAATAAAATTGGTTGCATGTTTCTGATGACTATGTCTCACCCAGCAGATTATTGCAATTGTCTAGTATTCTCCTTTACTTTACTGTGATTACTTTTATGTTTGTAAATTATACATAATGTCATATCGAGAAGTAAGTGTTTGCTTAAGATGAATGAATATTGTTTCTTTAGTCTATATTAGTGTAACCGGGTTTCTTGGCTTTATCTATTATTTTATACAGATGACACCAAGACAGCTACGGGGTGTGAGGCTTACGTTTATTATATACGATAGTCACCCTGTAATAAGAAACAACAGATAATATAGTATATGCATATTAAACATAATATAATATTATATATCATATCATCATCAAAGCAATACAATCATTTCTGTTACATTACTTACAACTATGTATTATTAGATGATACGATAGAAAATGCTTACAGTACATATTAAGTAAAATGGTTACACATACCCCATGTGTGGCACAAGGGTGAAAAACGTGATACCCTTGAAATGTCACCATTCATGATATGTCCTGCAGAAGAAAGAGCAGGAATAAATACTTAGAGTGACTAAATACACTGAATAACAAAATGCACAGCTTATGCAATTCCATTAATGTAGATATACTAGTAACTTAGCATGTATACAAGATAATATTAAAATACAGTATTGCTTAGGTTTAAAGTTCAGCCTCTAAACCACATTCATTCAAAACATTAATAGAAATATATAATTCAATGTAAATATAATTACTTCTTAGATGCTTATTTATAATGCATAATCTTTGATTACTATTTAATCCTATTTAGAAATAAAGATGAATTATAAACTAACCTTTTGTGGTGATCTGTGAATACTCCCAGTGCAGTGCATAGTGAAATGGCAATATGGGTTAGTCAGAGCAAGAAGGTAAAGTTTAAATTTGGCCAATCACAGGATCGCTTGGGGTGTGATTGATCAGCAGAGGGCTGGACAAAGAATGTAGTGGAGCTTGGGTTGTGATTGATCACTGAGGCCTGGGCTTAGAATGACAAACACACACCTCTGTTGAATAAAGTTCAACAGAAACAAAACTTGAAATATATTTATTTACAAAAATAAGACTAAAATACAAATATATACACCTGCTACACACTTCCCCCCGGGATGAAAATGATGTCCTCATCATTTGCCTAAAACAAAGGGAGAGAAATGCATTCTGTACATCAGTACTGTCGTTGGCGAGCATTCCAGCGTTGATAAGAGAACTGAGATACTCAGCTCTGATCTTCCAGTCGGGATGTGGAACTGCAGACATTACATACTCACCGCTAGACATCCACCGTGGCTGTGTCCGAGTCCTCCCTGATCTTCTGGGTTGCTGTGCCGGCACATCTTCAACTGACTCAGGATCATCTTCCACATTGGCAGGTTCTTCTGGGGCTGCACCAGGATCTGCGTCAGTGGTCTCCACATCTGATGTCTTCTCTGCAGCAGGATCAGCCTCAGCTGAAATATCTTCAGGCTGGTCTGGCTGGCTCCCAACTGCGTCTCCAACTAAATCGTCTTCGTCCAATGCAAAGTCTTCAACTTCTGCTCTAGCCTCAGTTGGCCTATCAGCTATATCCGCAGCTGACACTGACGGCTCAGACGATGGGAAATATATGTCTGACTCGTCATCCTCTGGTTCCTCGACTGGAACAGCAAGTCTCTTTGATCTTCTTGGTTTCGGGATAGGTCTCGGTGGCTCTGGTGCTAGTGAATCCGGTACAGGGGAGTGCACCAATGGGAAGTAGAAGATTCCGGTGTAAAACTCTCTTCCTACCTTCACCATTCTCCTTTCCGACCACATAGACAGGGATGGAGGGTTCGGTTGACGAAGAACTGTATAAATGTCACCTTCCCATCTGTCTGCTAGTTTGTGTCTTCCTTCAAAGGCGACGGTTTTAACCAGAACTCGGTCACCAGTCTCTATAATTGCTGCTCTTGCCTTCTTATCAAAGTAGGTCTTCTGATCCTGCTGTGCCTCCTTGCTGTTCTGTGAAGCTAGATGATATGCCTCTTGGAGTCGATCTCTTAATGACTTTGTGTACTGCTGCAGTGACTTGGGCTTGCTTGGCTGGATGTCAAGTCCAAATGCTAGATCCACTGGAAGTCTTGGGTGACGCCCAAACATAAGGAAGAAGGGGAATGTCCGGTAGACTCATGCCGAATGCAATTGTATGCATGGACTAAGGGTCCAACATGAGCCTTCCAGTCCCTCTTGGCGTCTGGTTCCAGAGTCCCAACATATCACATAGGGTCCGGTTGAAGCGTTCACACATCCCATTACCCATGGGATGGTAGGGTGTTAATGGACGACCTATTGATCCCAAGCAGCAGGCACAGCTCTGACATCAGCTTACCAACAAAATTGGCTCCTTTGTCGGAATGAATCCTCTTGGGCAGACCGTAGTGGATGATAAAGTTGAAAAACAAGTCTGCTGTCGTCTTGGCTGATGTATTCCGACAAGGATAGGCTTGAGCGTACCGGGTGAAATGGTCAGTAATGACCAACACATACTGTTGACCACCCTTGGATGGCTCCAGAGTCAAGAAGTCCATGCAGACCAGTTCCATAGGCTGCAACGTCTGGATGCTCACCAAAGGGGCTCTGATGGATGTGTTTCCCTTCCTTTCAGACACCTCTCACATATCTTCAGGTAGTCATCTACATCCTTGGTCATACCAGGCCAGTAGAAACGTTCCTTGAGTAGGGATAAGGTCCGATCTCTGCCTGGATGTCCTACACGATCATGCAAGCTTCTGAGTGCTGAAATCCTACATCTGGAAGGTAGCACTAGCTGTTCTTGATCACATCCATCCATGCTGGTGACTCTATATAACACACCTTCCCTCAAAGTCAAATGTGCAAATGTCTTCAATAAAGTAGTCATCTCTGGGTCTCCTTGGAACTGAGTTCTGTCAGGTCTTGTGGCATTCTCCAGATGCTCCATGATAACAGCAAGGGATGTGTCCTTCAGCTGAGCACGGCGCCAATCCTTTGCGTTGGCAGCACACACATGGTCACTTACATCTGCTTCAATTCCTGGAACCACTTCTGTAGACAAGCACAAACTCTCAACAAGATTAGGTGCACAAATCTTGTTACAAAATAGCACTCACCACATCACGAGACAGGTCTTCCATCTGGACTGGGTCTTTGCTGGGCAAACGAGACAACACATCAGCATCAACGTTGTTCTTCCCTGGTCGGTACTTGATGGTAAAGTTGTAACTTGCTAGAGCAGCTAACCACCGATGTCCTGTGGCGTCCAGACGTGCTGTAGTAAGTACATACGTCAGGGGATTATTGTCGGTCATTACTACGAAATCATTGCCATACAAATAGTCGTGAAATTTCTCTGAAACGGCCCATTTCAGACACAAAAACTCGAGTTTATGCGCTGAATAGTTCCGTTCAGATCGATTCAAACCCCTACTTGCATAGGCAATAACTCGTAGGTGACCATCATGCTCCTGGTATAAGACTGCTCCTAGGCCATGGGTACTAGCATCAGTGTGCAGCTCGAAAGGTCTTGAAAAGTCAGCAAACCCAAGGACTGGAGGTGATGAAAGTCTGTTCTTCAACTCCTGGAAAGCTTCTTCTTGAGCAGGACCCCAGTTCCAAGCAGTTTGGGATGTCTTAGACCTCGACTTCTTGGTGGCACACTTCGGCATAAGTTCTGAGAGGGGTCTGGCGATCTTAGAGAAGTCCTGGACGAATTTCCGATAGTATCCAGCAAATCCCAAGAATTTCCGGATGTCTTCTGGAGTAGATGGTGTTGGCCAGTGCTGAATCTTGTCTATCTTCTCTGGATCAGCTTCAATCCCCTCAGCAGACACAATATATCCAACGTACCTCACCTTTCTCTTAAAGAACTTGCATTTCTGTGGGGCGAGCTTCAATCCACATTCTTGTAATCTTCTAAAGACGAGCTCCAGCCTCTCCACATGCTCCTCGTATGTCCGGGAAAATATGATGAGGTCATCTATGTATATAAGGCAGATCTTCAAGTTGAGTCCCTCTAGGCACTTCTCCATAAGGCGCTGATAGGTCGCTGGGGCGTTTGACAAGCCGAACGGCATCCTGTTGTACTCGAAAAATCCGAGTGGACCTACAGTAAAAGCCGTTCTCTCCTTGTGGTCATCATCTATCTCAACTTGGTAATAGCCGCTCTTCATATCCAGCACTGAGTAGAACTTGTTCCCTCCGAGACAATCTAAAAGTTCTTCAATTCTCGGGAGAGCATAACTGTCCTTAATTGTCCGGTTGTTCAGCTGGCGAAAATCTATACATAGACGTAAACGGCCATCTTTGCGCTTGGCTAACACAACGTTGGAAGCCCATGGACTATGAGAGTGTCTAATCACACCAGAGGACAACAGTTCTTGAAGATGACTCCGAACCTGATCATACATTGCTGGTGGTATACGCCGATGTCTCTGCTTGAAGGGCACGTCATCATAGAGTTCTATCCGATGCTTGACCATGTTGGAATGTCCAAGATCTTTATCATGTTTAGAGAAGATGTCACCATATCTCCTAATAACCTCCAGTCCCTGTGCAGCTTCATCATGTGTAAGTCCATCTTCCTCCAACTCAATGTCGTCAATCCACTTCTCAGAGTCTGAACATCTCATGTCTGGTAGGTCTTCTATTGTCACAGGTTGAAGTTCACACAGCAGAGCCTTAGTTGGAACAATCATGGTCTGGGTAGTAACATTAGACACATGAACTTGTATCTCATCTGGTCTGTCATGGCAGTATCTCACAACGACTGGTATGATGTCTAAGTCCTTAGAAATAGTAGAGTCTACAGTTGGCTGTATAAGGGCACACACTTGTGGATATGGAATCCCTTTGCACAGTTGTCCACGGATGATGGCAGAACCATTAGCAGGTATGATTACAGGCTTATATTCAATGGATCTAACAAAGCCCAACTTCCCACCATTCTTCTCTAACTCCTTCTCTCGAAGCATTATACATCTAAAGGCCAGGTACCAAGGTGTGTAGAGGTTGGCCGTCTGAAGGAATCGGATTCCATTAACCTTTCTGCAGGCATCCAAAAGCACTCCAAGAACATTAGTCCCAAGAAGAGCAGGAA
Organism: Haliotis rubra; assembly: GCF_003918875.1. Classification (NCBI taxonomy): domain Eukaryota; kingdom Metazoa; phylum Mollusca; class Gastropoda; order Lepetellida; family Haliotidae; genus Haliotis; species Haliotis rubra. The sequence continues at coordinate 25,013 of NW_025764898.1, read as the reverse complement.
CTTTGGCATTATAGCTGGTGTCAGGCACAACAAGTAACAAACAGAGTGATGTCATCTTGGTCATCACAACCATCACCAATACCCTTGACCTTAACCTCAATGTAACCAGAGTAAGGTAATGAGTTTCCACCTGCACATTCAATATTAAGAGGCTATCTACTGAATGTATGGGAATATGAGTGAGATACCTATCATAAAAGAGAGCTAGACACAATAGACACTGTGGCACCTGTGTCCACTAACGCCCTAACGGAATATTCTCAATAAGTATATCTACCTCATTTGAATTCCCAACTAAGTCAGTGTGTGCGAATACACGAGGGGCTAGATGTAGCACCTACGGGCGCCCCCCGGGCCATAGGCGCGTGGCCGAGGTTTAAAGGCCTCTTAAGATGGTCAAGACGTACGACAACCATAATACAAATGTCGGGATAGCCACACCTGAAACACACAGGCTCATGATCCGATGCTTGTCCTGGTGTGAGAGATCTGTTGTCGTTAGCTCCAGCCCCAGGTTGATAGAAATAGGAAGGGGCAGCGGCATTCCTTCCCTCGGGAGATGGAGCAGGATACTTGCTGGATCGAGGATCATACATAGCTGGCTGATATCCTCGTCCTCCCCGTCCGCGACCTCTTGTTCTCGGTGGCTCTCTCCCATACTGCTGTCCGTGGGTGAGTAGAACCAAAGGGAGATTGTTGCTGGTACACTTGGGCTGACAGCTGCTGATGTGTTGGTCACGTAGGTCGCATACACACTCGTGGTCAGATCCTTGATCATCCCCTTCAGCTCAGCGATGTCATCAGGCTTAGAGACGGGCTGGTTACTGGCCATGTTGACGGATGCGGGCTTCGACTTAGACTTCTGGATATCTGATCTGGCTCGGTTCTGTTCAAATTCTATCTCACGGAGGCACAGTCAGCTCATCAAAGTTGGAGATACTCTCATATTTATGAGCAGCAAGACTCTTCAGTGAAGTCTTCAATCCATCCCAAAGTCTGGACCTCAACATCATCCTGTCTGCTCAAAGAAATCTACGAGAATGTTCCGCTATTGGACTGGTATAAAAGTCTCTCCAGTCGACAGCTCCAGGCAGTTACGTCTTCGTCATTTTTGCTGGAACAGGAGCTGTAGAACTCGAAAATAATGAAGAACTTAGGCGGAGAGTACCAAAAGCACTCTTCAACTTCAACAGAACATCCACAAATGGAAGCATGATGACCAAGTTTCATCACAATAAGAGCCAGCCTCACCCTTCAGTGACTGACGAATAGCCTGAAGGATAACAGAGTTGTCATGGGCCTTGGACTCCATCAGACAAATTCACCTCATACCGCCAAACATCATAGTCAGCATCCTTGCGGCCGTTCCACTAAACAAAGGAAGTTTAGGGAAGTGACGATAAGCAACCTTAGAACTAAGTGGCACCTGTTCTGGCTGAAAACCATCTAAAGTGGAGGCTTCTTCCTTCTTCACAACTGGACCACCCTGCGTGGCATACTGCTTCAACCAAGACTTAAAGTCATCAGGGTTATCGGCCTTAGGATGCAACCCCATCTTAGCAAAACTATCAACAAGACTAGCATATTCTTCTTCAAGAGAAATTCATCTTCAAAGGCACAAGACTCCAAGTAAAGAATAAACAAAATCAGACATGGATCCAAGGCATGGATACAATGACTTGATGCAGTAGATGGTGGTTTGTGAATGTGTCAATAACTACAAAGACGATGTGTTAATCCCATACAAAAGTAGCACATACAGTGAGGGGTACAATAATTGTATTTTCAGCGGCAAACAAACAAATTAAAGGACATCAGTTGGGTTTATGTGGCAAAATGCAAGTATTACCCACATGGGTAATTAACAAGATTTGACCCTAAAGATTAGATTATGCCATGGTTGACAGATGCAGAATAATGAAATATGTGGACTACAATAACTATAGAAGACCACAGTGTGTCGGAACGCGTGACAATATGTACAAAACGGGTCGCGACTCAAGGCAACGCCATCATGATGAAACATTTCACGACAAACGCAAACGGAGCAAAAATCATCGCAAACGCAAAATAATCACGAACGGCAAACGGATACAAAAGCAAAGGATGATAATTACAAATGGACCCTACATAATGAATGAATATAGACCACAGGCAAAGAGGGAGACAAAGAAAGCGAATAGAGCTGGTTAGGCCTTTTGAACTAGAAGTGTAGTGCAGTGCAGTTAACTATGACATTTATATTCTAAGATAAAACTGAAGTTTAATGCTAAGTTTATTTAAAACTAAAGTTTATTTGGCTAAGTTTATTGATTTAAGTATATTCACACAATCATACTCACACGTCACACCTAAAACAATGTAAAATGATTAAAGAGACTACAGTATGGAAATAAGCGAGAACACAAGTGAAGCTTGTACAAGCACAACAAAATACTAACTAACTAAGCTGCAGCTAAGTATAAAGAAACGCAAATTGATATGGATATGTGTACACCAAATGAAAATAAATGCAGTTGACACTACATCTTATTGAGGGTAAATAACCTGCAGGTAATATGTAAACAAAAGCAATGCTACAAACCGTAAAGGTATTTAAAAGAAACAACAAGGAGTTATGCCAGGCAAATATTTACAAGTTCATAATGGACAGAAAATTCGAAGATGAATGTTTACAGACATGTCAAAATGTAAACAAAGTCAAAGCAATATTGCAAAAATGTAGAAACAAGTACTTACAGTTCAAGATGAACAATATAAATATATCCAATTAAAGACGAAACAAAATAGTCCGGAAAATGAGTCACAATTCACAATCACCAAACCAAGTACAGCAAATTGTCAACTTGACCTGCCTTGCTTAGTCTCTGGGTCCAAGGTCGCTGTCAAAGTTCAGTAAGTCCTAGGGTCACAAGACCCAACAACATGAACCTGACAGTCACTCGTGTGATGGCCAAATCGACCATAATTACAGTTCTTTCACAAACTTGCATTCCATGCGGGTATCCAGGCATCACATAAGTTCCTCACTGGGGGCTCCAAACATGTAACCGGGTTTTCTTGGCTTTATCTATTATTTTATACAGATGACACCAAGACAGCTACGGGGTGTGAGGCTTACGTTTATTATATACGATAGTCACCCTGTAATAAGAAACAACAGATAATATAGTATATGCATATTAAACATAATATAATATTATATATCATATCATCATCAAAGCAATACAATCATTTCTGTTACATTACTTACAACTATGTATTATTAGATGATACGATAGAAAATGCTTACAGTACATATATAAGTAAAATGGTTACACATACCCCATGTGTGGCACAAAGGGTGAAAAACGTGATACCCTTGAAATGTCACCATTCATGATATGTCCTGCAGAAGAAAGAGCAGGAATAAATACTTAGAGTGACTAAATACACTGAATAACAAAATGCACAGCTTATGCAATTCCATTAATGTAGATATACTAGTAACTTAGCATGTATACAAGATAATATTAAAATACAGTATTGCTTAGGTTTTAAAAGTTCAGCCTCTAAACCACATTCATTCAAAACATTAATAGAAATATATAATTCAATGTAAATATAATTACTTCTTAGATGCTTATTTATAATGCATAATCTTTGACTACTATTTAATCCTATTTAGAAATAAAGATGAATTATAAACTAACCTTTTGTGGTGATCTGTGAATACTCCCAGTGCAGTGCATAGTGAAATGGCAATATGGAGTTAGTCAGAGCAAGAAGGTAAAGTTTAAATTTGGCCAATCCACAGGATCGCTTGGGGTGTGATTGATCAGCAGAGGGCTGAACAAAAGAATGTAGTGGAGCTTGGGTTGTGATTGATCACTGAGGCCTGGGCTTAGAATGACAAACACACACCTCTGTTGAATAAAGTTCAACAGAAACAAAACTTGAAATATATTTATTTACAAAATAAGACTAAAATACAAATATATACACCTGCTACATTAGTACGGATATTAAATGGTACTTGTTGTTTTATTTTACAGCAGAAACATTGCTTAGAGGACCAACAATGCTCAAACTGCTCAAAGTACAACACAATACTGCACCACAGATTGCCTTTTCCTGGAGTATTACGGCCTCAGATGCAAGTCCCGTTGCAGCAAACAATGCATAAACAGTAAATGTAGTCCTAACACTGCGTGGCATTGTTAAATGCTCTGACGGTTGTGTACCTGGTTTCTATGGTCCTCGATGCAATGTCCCGTGCTTACTTCCGAAAAACAGATGCACAAAATGTCCTCAAGGATGTGATGGAACGTTCTGCAATCTGACAACATCTTGTGTTTCTGGATGCCATGACCAATACTATGGGTCCAACTGCAAGAATTGTTCACCCAGATGTCGACATTGTAACAGGATAACAGGCAGATGCGATGAGTGTCATGATCCATATCATGGCCTGGACTGTGAATACTCATGTGAACATTGTTCAACAACTGATTGTGTACAGACATGCGCACCTGGGTTGTATGGAAGTACGTGTTCCAAAAGATGCAGCAAAAACTGTCTAGTTTACCCTGCAAGCAATAACACTTTGACAAGTAACAGCGCCAACTCGTGCATTTCTGAATGTCAAAGATACAGTGGAGTGTGTATTAATGGCTGTGAAGATGACTGGTCTGGTCCATCACTGTTCCTCGCCAATCAAATGTAACCCAAACTGTTTCCTTGGTTGCAATGAGACCGGTGCCTGTGTTGAAGGATGCATGTTTGGTTACTATGGACATGACTGTAAGCCTTGTCCGAGGACCTGTTACAATCACACATGTCACCCAGAGAGCGGGTCTTGTGTCAGTGGGTGTATCCGGGGACAGTATGGACAGTTCTGTCAACTCTCCTGTACTGACTGTCCGGGAGGTGCTTCTGTGATGCCACTGGGGAAATGCGCTGAAGGTAATTTTTTACAAAGATGAATTAAGAAACAGTTAAACATATGCACTCGAGGGATTAATGTACATGACGTCATAAGAAGTTATTTGCGCGCAAGCTTTTCTGTGCAAAATGTTGCCAGCTGCACACTGTACTGATGACAAATATTGGCTGGAGGGAAATTTGAATAATTGAAACAATGTGATTATTTCATAATTGTACAAAAACGGACACCACGGCTCCATTGAAAATCGCTAAATATGTAACAGTCGTTCAGAAGCTTCATGTTGTTATTGGCAATGAACACAAGCTCTTCATTAGTCAGAATCGCACAATTGACTTTACTTTAATTTCTAGACATTTCTTGCATCTATGAGCATAGTATTGTCGCCTTTTCTTTGTATAGTGTGACCACATGGTTATTACGTGTTTTAGTATCATACCATCAATAATTTTGTGATATTGACGCTCAGTGATACTGCCGCTGGTTTTTTTTATTTCATGGATAAGTTATAATCAATGTCATACCTTATACAGCAGTAGACCAAGTATTATTATGATGTCGACTTCACTACCCCGCTATTACAGGTATTACTATAGTGACCTCTTTAGTACCATACCATCATTAATTTGACTCTCGGTGATATTGACGCGGTTTTTTCATGGATAACTTATATACCTTATTCGGCAGTAGACCAAGTATTGTAATGATGTCGACTTCACTACCATCTATTACATGTATACTATAATCCATATGTTTCAGAGACCACCTGGAGCACCATGAGTGTTGTATCAACCGGACTGTTCACGTCGTGTATACTTCTGATCGGTGCGATGGTTGGTGTCTTCCTTTTCCGTCGTTGCCGCAAAACGATCCTCAACAGAAAGGCTGGTGTTTTAATCTCTATTTTGCAAATAACTGTTAAGTATACTCAACACTTTTTGTCACGTCACTAATCGTTGAAAGTTACATTTAGCTTAATTTCATGTTTATGTACAACTAGTACAAATAGAGTTAATTTGTAAGGCGACTTCTGAGATGACTCTATCAGCCTATCAAGTCTATCGATATGATCAATTCCAAACAGTGTACCTTCAAATATGCTGAAAGTATCTCTGCCAATCTGATTCAGGTTAAAGTTATCACTTGTTTACTAACTGAGCTTGTTGCTACAGATGAAATTTAAATATGAACGCAATATTACACACGAACAGAATCAATGTAACACGGGCTTACTGATCACAGATACCGTGTAGAAGTAGACAGAAGCGGGACTTTGATATTAGGACTTTTGTGTATATATACAGGAGCAATCAAGGAGATGAGACGACAGAGATACCCAGGCCAGTGGACAACTTGGGAGTACTACGCAATGCATCGATACTAGGAAATAGACGATTGCGACAAAGTATCTCACACGCAAGATCAGCAACCAGGGCGGGCAGAGGTAGAAGATTACGATGAAGTATGGCAGCAGCATGGGCAGCAGCAAAGACCTGTTTTAGGCGGACTCTTTTCTGGGCCACTTGACACCGAAGTCAACATTAATAGTGATCCCCACACTTCCTCGTTTGACGAACAACATTCCAGGGGCACTTAACACCGAAGACCATCGTGGTGATACATCAAGCAGCTCAGCAAGTGCTTCCCAGTAATACACTCCCTTAGTGAGGGACATTTTTATCGATGATCCAGAAACCGTTGATATATTTCACCAACTGAAGATAAAACCTAGAGTTTGGCACTAAGAGACACACCAACAGAAAGCTTTGAAGTACACCATGTCGTGCCTTTCTCCGTCCCCAAGAAATGTCTAGCAAATTACATTTTTTCCAATACAATAAGTGCGTTACCAAAATGATCTCAGCAAATAAAATCATGCAGAAAACTTTTCCAAACCTGCAGAGGTTTCAATTCTTTTGAGAGAAGAGAGATCGTCCTTGGGGTACATATTATGCATTTTCCGGCTGTAAAATGTCCTGTGACAGTTGTATCAATGTTTTTGAATAAAAGATTGTACAATAAATAAACTCTTTTATTTTATTATACGGACCCTACCTCACAGGAGTTACCTCCCTTAGCGCATGCTCAGCTCCAACTGGGTAGGCTCCCTAGACCATTATCATCATTCCTTCTGCTGAATTCTCATCCAGTGAACAGAGATTGCGGGGAGGTGGAGTGGGGCTACAAGGACGACTCTCTTCAAAGGAATTGAAAACCTCTGCGGGTTTGGAAAATTCTTTTCAGAAGATCGTCCTTGGGGTACATATTATGCATAAACACAGACTCCCAAAGACCGGAGGCCAGGGAGGAGGGAATTCTGTCCAAGCACACACACAAAATATGGCGATGGTTATCGCCGGAAAAAATTGAACAGGCATGCGCTAACACTCACCTGTCCACTTTCGACCCAGTTTAAGCTTCGCGAGAGGCATTATGGGAGGGGAACTGACAGGGAGGATTTGTCAACAAGGCAGGCCTCTAGCATAATGAGACATTGCCGTGAATCGCGAATGTCAGTAAAATCAAACCCACTTCAGTGGCTTCTTCGTGAGAGCACCGTAGAGGGAAAACAAAAATACCACTCACTAGCGATAAGCCTACGTAGCTCCTTAGAAAGGAGATCGAAGAAGGGGTACAGGTTCTCTGAATTAGCTGCAGTGGCAGACATGTCAATAATGGAATCATTGTACAGTAAGCGTCCAACACAAACCAATAAACCAAGACTCACTTGGTCAGGGGGTGGCAGGACACTGTCCACTGGAAGAGCAGAATGCGACCAAAGCTTCGCCGCGATTTAGCGTGAATGTGTGTATCGAGCTGATAATGGCGTTGTAAAATGTGCTTAGCCCGACTCAAATGGCGGCAGAGCAGATCTCTTCAATGGGGAGTGCGATGCAAAAGCTTTTGATGCGGCTACTGCCTGACTGAGTGAGCCTTCAACAGCCTCGGGGGAGGCTCGCTCGGTCGAACGCATCAAGCTTTGCAACGGCTTTATTGAAAAGATGCTGCTCTGCCATATTGAGCCGATAACATACGCCGATACGCATTCACAATCGTGCCTGATAGTACCGTTTACACCCTGACGAAACCGGTCTTTGATTTTATTGATTTTGTGTTAACGCTACTGTGTTCCATTATTGTTTATGTCTGCTACGGTACTCAACCATTCTAAAGTACGATATCGTTAGTGAATGTTATTTTGTTTTCCCCGCTATCTCACAGCTTCGCAATGGTCGGATTCATGACATTCGCACTTCGTGCAATGTCGATATGTAGAGGTCGTCTTTGACACAAATGTCAATTCCCTCACTAATGCCTTGAAGCAAAACTGGTCGGTATTCAATTATGGCATTCTGTTAATTTTTCCATGACGATCAGCTTCCTCCCAAATGATGATAACTGGACATTCCCTCCTCCCTATTTACTCGGAACATTCGCTCCATAATATCAGCACTTGGACGATCTCTATACGAAAAGAATTTTCAAACCTTACCAAGGGTTTTCCGGTTGTACGAAGGGAGTCGTCGGGGTGGGGCGCACGCAATTCTGTTCGCGATGAAACGGAAATGATGATGCGGTCTGGAAACCTACGATGCTGCTAAGGGCAGCTCCATGGTGGGGTACGTATAATAAATAAAGAGTTTATTTGTCTTTTATTCAAAACGATGATACAACAATCTGAATTTGCAGCCGGAAAATGCATAATATCGCCCCAGAACGACTTTCCTCTTCAAGGTAACCTCTGCGAATTCGAAGGATTTTCTGTGACTGCTGAAGATCACGGCAGCGCGCCGTATTGAAAATGAACTTTAGACATTTCAGGGGACGAAAAATGCGACATCGGTCATACTTTCGGGGACACTTTCGACGATTAGTGCTTAGGCTGTCGGTTGATTGATATAATGGTTTCTGGTCATCGTGTCACCAGAGAATTACTGGAAGCGCGCTGGCTGCTGATATATCCGCGATGATGTCACCGTGCCCTGGAATGTTGTCAAACGATGGCGGGCTTCGATCCTGACGAAGGGTCATATACTGCTATACTTCGTAAATCTTCTACTCTGCCGCCCTGTTATGATGCTTTAGATATTGATACTTTATTAATGTCGTCTATTTCAATGGCGTGCGTGGTACTGGATCATCGCGGCAATTCACGATTGCTCTGTATATATACGCACCATGAAGTCGCTTTCTGTCTACTTCTGCGGTATCTGTGATCGGCAAACCCGTGTTATGATTCTGTTCGTGTCAGCTATCAACTGCGTTCGCTTCGTCACCAACCGGCTGCTTCGGTCAGGTAACTGGCTTACTGGTCAGGTGACGAGCCTTCGGCGCTGTTGGTACTGTTTGAAATGATCATCGACAGACTTGATGAACTGATAATCGTCTCGAAAGTCGCCTTACTAGTAACTCTATTTATTGCTGGTTAACAAACATGAGGAATTAAGCTAGGCGTAACTTTCAACGATTAGTGACGTGAACAAAGTGTTGGTATGCGCAACAGTTGTTTTAGTAAAGATAAAACACCGGCTTACCAGTCGTTGCGTGCTGAAAAGACGCCAACTATCGCACCGATCGAAATATACGCGATGATCGTCATGTTAACTTCCAGCGATCTTCTGAAGCTGTATGGTTATAACATGTAATGAATGATGATGAGATCGTCATCGACAATACTTGATCTGCGAAATAAGGCCATATCGTATCATGAAAAAACTGCGTCATCATCACCGGTCAAATTAACTGATGACGTACTAAGAAGATTAACTATAATATACCTGTAATAACTGGTGGTGAAGTCGGTATCTAACAATAACGGTCTACTGCTGGCATAGTGACATTGATTATAACATCCGTAATAAAAAACCCGCGACATATCACTGAGCGTCAATATACAAGGTATTGATGTTATGTTTAAAACAACGTAACCATCAATGATCACACTATACAAAAGAAAGGGCATTTCATAGATGAAATGTCTGAAGTAAAGTAAAGTCAATTGTGCGATTCTGACAATGAAAACTGATATTGCCAACTAACAACATCGGCTTCTGGTTTGACTTGTTATGTTAGCGATTTGCGTGTCCGTTTTAATACAATTATGAAATAATCATTGTTTCAATTATTCAAATTTCCTCCCGTAATGTTGTCATCGTACGGTGTTGCGGCTTCTTTTAACATTTACTTTGAAACTTGCGCGCAAATAGCATGACGATAAATAATCGGTAATCGATACATATCACGGCTGTTCTTTAATTCATCAACGTAAAGTACGCTTCAACGCGACTGTGTATCTGTCGGCGAAGGATGACAGAGCTTCCATACTATCCCCGGATTGACACAGACCCGCTTTCTCATATTGATGTAACGAGTCTCGGTGGTCATGTCATAATAACCAAACGTGCGTCATGTTTACAGGCACCGTCGTACGGCTTCCAGCACCAGTTGAGTTACATTTGATGACGGCGACGAACAATTCACGACCGATAACCCCTTTCTCACTATCTTTGACATTCGAAAATAGCTTTTGTTACTGTCAAAGTGTTATTGCTTGCGGAAACTAGACGGTTTTGCTGCATCTTGCATGCTCCAGCCACAACCGAACAACATCATTCGCACCAATCGGTTGTTGAACAATGTTCACGTATTCGGTCGAGCTTCGCGTCATGTTGCTCATCTTGCCTGTCCTGTTACGATGTCGGCATCTCGGGTAATTCTTGCAGTTGAATTGGTATTCGGTCGTGACGTCAAAACACAGATGTTGATCGGGTGCAGAACGTTCATCACATCGCTTGAAGGACGACTCGATGCGTCTTTTCGGAAATGCTGCAGACATTGCATCGAGGACCATGAAACCAGACGCAACAAAGTCGAAGCGTTAACAATGCCGCGCGATTAATCTGACTACATTTACTGTTGGCATTGTTCTGCGGCGGAACTTGCATCAACATCACAGCAATATTACGTATTGTGTTATTATGACGGTTGACATTGTTGATCCTCTAGCTGCTGTATAAACAACGAGGTACCGTTGTATCGGTACTATGTAACGGGGTATATATATTTAATGACATTTTGTGAATAATATTTCGAAGTTTTGTTTCTGTTGAACTTTGATGTTTGGGGTGTTTTGTTCGTGTTAATCTTTTGGCTTGGCGGCCCTCTGCCCCAACGTCGGCGATTGACGGGGCCCCAAACGCTTCTTTGCTCTGACTGCTCCGCTATTCATGCGCTGCGCTGGGAAGTGACTAAGATGCGAAAATTCATCTTTTATTTCTAAGCCAGAAGTTAAATGAAAACAGTCGAACCATGCATTATAAGCATCTGAAAGTATGACACGTTGAATTGTTTTGAATGATTTAGAGGCTTCGAACTTTAAACCTAGCAAAACGTACTATGACTTTTAATATTGTCTTCATGCATGCTAGTACTGGTATATCACGGTGTCATAGCTGTGCATTTGACCCATTCGGTATTTGAGTCGCTCTAGTATTTATTCCTGTATAACTAACGACGGTGACATTTCAGGGCAATGCGTTTTTCTGCTTATTGCCGGCACCGACACACTGTACTTTGTGGCATTTTCTATCGTATCATCTAATAATACGCCAGTTGTAGTAACGAAAATGATTGTCATTGCTGATGATGATATGATAATATTATGTTATGTTTAACTAATGCGCTGTCTGTTGTTTCTTATTACTGGGGTGACTTATCGTATATGACTAAACGTGAAGCCTCACTTGCAACTACTGACGATAAACATAAAATATTAGTGAAAGCCGAAAACCGGTTATGTTTGGAGCCCCCAGTGAACTTGTGATGCCTGAATACACGTGAATACGAGACTGTGTGGCGGTATGGTTGGCTGCATCGGTGACTTCGGTCGGAGTCGAATAACTGTTACAGAACTTTACTGAACTTTGACGGCGAACTCAGGCTTGGTCGAGACTGACAATTTGGCGGTTTGTTGACGTGGTGGACTTTATTATAGATATTTTATTGGATGCTGTTTATTGTTTAAATGTGAACTGTGAGCCACTGCATTTTTTTTACGGCTATTGCTGACTTTGTTTGCATTTGTTCTGATGCGGCATTAAATATTTCCTGCTGTCCGTGAGCTTGTAAAATAACGCGCAATAACTGTTGTTTAAGCTACGCTTTAACGTTTGTAACGTGCTTGTACATGACCCTTACTGCGGGTTACCCTCAGTAGACATTTACCATTTTGGTGTACATCCCATCATTGCGTTTCTTTGCCCAGCTGCGGCTTGAACCGAATTGGTATTTTGTTGACCAACTGTACAACCGCCGTTATGCTTATTTCAACTGCTGTGGTATCTTTAATCATTTACGTGGGCACCGGAATGACGTGTGTTATGATGATGCTTAAATCAACAAACTTATGCGGTTTTAAACTTGGCGTTAAACTTCAGTTCTTTTAGAATGCAAATATGGTTAACTTGCGCATACGCTTAGTTCAAATATCCTAACCGGCGTGCCTCTTTGCTTACCCGTGATTCTATATTCATTCATTATGTCGGGAACCATTTAATTATCATCGCTTTGTATCGGGCCGCCGTTCGTGATGATTTCGCTTCGTTCGTTTATTAGGTAATGTCTACATCATGATGGCGTTATGATCTTTTTGTTCCGTTTTTAACATGTCGCGCGTTCGTACCACGCTATTTCGCGCATATTTCATTATTCTGCATCTGTCAACCGTAATAATCATCTTGGGGTCAAATCTTGATTACCGTATTGGTGCCATTTTTGCCACTGATGATAAACAGCTGTTTGTTTTGCGCTTCAATACGGTGATGCCACCTTATGTCTTCTTTGTGTGGTTCTTTGCATCGTCTTTATTATTGTTTATTCTGAAATACTACTGCATCGAGAATCATTGGCCATCCCGTACCTTCAGATCTGATTTTGGGCATTCTTTATTACGCTGGCGATAATTTCTCTGAAATTTAATAACTGGTCTTCGACGAACTAGTTTTTTGCTGAATGATTTACTCTGGGCGATGGCGATGACTTTAAGTGTTGGTTGGCGGTATGCGCACGGTATTCGAATTGAAGGAATACGCCAGATGGTTTCGGCAGACGCTGAACTACGCTTTATGAATCGCTTCCTGCTTTCGCTTTGTTTTGGGCGACGACGAACGCGACTTTGTTTGGCGGTATGGTGTCTGATGAGTCGGAACCCCATGTTTAACTTCGACCATCCTTCGGGCTGTCGTCGGTCACTGAAGGTGACGTCTTCGAAGGCGCGGTCATCATCTTCCATTATTAATTGTTCTGACGGTGAAAATTAACTTTGGCTCTCGCCACGAGAGACTAACTTCATTATTTTCGAGGTTCGCAGCTCCCCTGCCGGCAAAACGAACGCCAACTGCCACTGGAGCTGTCGACTGGAAGACTTTATACCGGTTGGCGGTTTAGCGAATTTCAACGAGCGAGATGATGTTGGTGGTACTTTGGATAGTTGGTCGCTGAAATCAACTTGCTCGCTATCATCTCCAACTGACGTCGAATCAAGGAACGAACCGGCTTATCGGAATATCGAAGTCTAAGTGCTCATCAACATGACCGGCCGTCTCTAACGATGACGTAAACAATGAAGGGTAAGTTCTGACCGCGATGACAACATCGGCGACTGTCGGCAGATAATACAACGGCAATCTCCTTTATTTACCGCCCACCTGAAGACCACCGGATAGCGGACGGTTTGAGGATCAACCGTATGTATGATCGATCCAGCAATCAACTCCCTATAGAGGGGAACAAACCTTTCAGCTGGGGCGACAACGAACACCGGTTTAACGCTCGGATCATCGAAGGCGACTGTCGGTTTATATTATGGTTGTAGATGTGCGTCTTGACCGCTCTTAAGAGAAGACGCTTTAAACTCGACGCGCTATGGCGAGAACGCCGTAGTGCTTACATCAACTTATATTCGCACTGACAGTTGAATTCAAATGAACAGACGGTGATATTCGACTGAAGAAACGGACGCAGATTATACACGGTATTCTGACCCGATGTCTGGCTAACATGATGAATCTCGCTCTGTTCCCCATGCATTCAGTGAATAACACTTCTTAATATTGAATGTGCGAATGTACCTTCTCTGGTTGCATTGAGGTTAAGGTCAGGGGAGTCGACCGGTGATGATTTGTGATGACAACGTTTGTTACTTGTTGTTAGCCACGACATCGGTAATGCCAGAGTTCACTAACTTTCTTCTTGGGACTTCAATATTTATTGAATAACTACGAAAGGCCAGTAATTTCGCTCGAACCGGCTTGTGCTCTGCTGACGCCTGACGCTAGATATTCTAGAAGTTGAAGAATGGAGGAGGACCGGGCTTTGTTGAATATGAAACTGTGTCATACCTGTAATGATTTCTGCCGTATAAATCCGTGAACGGCTTTGTTGAAGGATTCATACTGAAGTGTATTAATATACAACGAACTCTACTGACTCTGGGACCAGACATCATGCCGATGGACTGTTGAACCGATGAATACGGATTCGTGACGATCTGTTTACTTGAATTGTGATTGTTCAACTTAACATTATTGAGACTCAATACTGAACGAACCTGCCGAACGTGGATGTTCGAGACTCGAAGAATGGTTGACGACATTGATTGAGGAAGATGGACACGCGTGATGAAGCTGCACGAAACTGGAGGTTATTGGAAGATAATGACATCTTCTCTAGGCATGATGAGATCTTCGGACATTCAACATCGGCATCGGATAGAATTTCTATGATGATGGCCGCTTCTTGAACATCGGCATTAATACCGAGGTTCGGAATCTTCGAAACTGTTGATCACTACCGGTATTGGTCGTTTATACTCATGATCCGTAGACTCAACATTGATTAACCAGCGCGAATGATTTCTCTGTCAATAATTTTCGCCGGCTATTTCGAACATTAAAGTTTGATTTCTTCTTCGAAGTGAACTTTGGAATTCGGAGGAACAAGTTACTTCGGATCGATTTCGGTACAATGAAGATGCCGTTAAACTTCAGCTTATCAGCTGCCAGAGATTATTGAACTTTCAACGATCTTATGAATGACTTACTCGTGTTGCCGGACATATTGAACTGGAAAATCTTTGAAGATTACAGAGATAATGATGGCTTCATACGAAAATGCCGAAGTTCTTTGGAAAGGTGGTACGTTGAATATATTGATATGAGGACAACTTTGATCGAAGACCAGACTTCGGCACTGGCCAACATATCTACTCAGAAGACATCGGAAAATTCGAGTTGCTGGATGCTATCGACTAGACGGTGCTTCTCCGTCGCGAACCCTCTTGGCTTAATAACGAAGGTACCAACGTCGGTCTGGAGCATCCCAAGCTTGCTGAACTGGTCTACTCGGCTTTCAACGAACTTTTAAACCACCTCCGATCGCTGGATTTCGCTGACTTCTTTTCGACTGCGCACTGATAACGTACTTACATGACTGAGGCACCGATCTTACCGGGAGCATGATATACATTGCCCTATGCCCGAAACAGAGGGACTGTCTCTGAACGGAACTTGTCGGCGCATAAACTTTCGGTTTTGATAACGAAATGAACCGTTTCGAAATTTCACGACTATTTACAAATGAAGCGTTATCGACATATTGCACGGCACCGAACGCTACGAAATTAAATCGTTGATTGCTTTGCCGTCGAAGTGCGCCGAGGAAGAACAACGTTGATATTGATGTGTTGTCTTCGTTTGGCAACAGGCAATCGGAATGTCTTCGTGATGATAGCTGTTTGAAGATTTTGATGCGCTAATCTTGTTGAGGAAGTTTGTGGCACGATGCTGCACAGTGTTCGGGCTTTGAATGTAATGACCATGTGTGCTGCCAACGAGATGACGTTCTTTCGGCGAGGACATCACTGGCACGACGTCTCTTTGGAACTGACAGGCTTTCGGTTGAGAGCGGAAGTGACTGCTTATTGAACATTTGCGCATTTGACTTTTATTCGTTATAGTGGATGGATGTGATCGGGGCTGGCCTTTCAGTGTAGTTTCGGCGCTCAGAAAGCCCGTGATAATAGCCGGAACATCCGGGCGAAGATGGACCTTATCTACTCCGGGAACGTTTCTACCGGTAGATGACCTGGTGTGAAGAGAATTGATGGTACGACGCTTTTGATGACATCCGGGCGTTGCGGCGTTTGGTGCATGAATAACGACTTTCTGGAACCATCCAGAATTGATCGGCGAGCCAGCTATTGACCCGGTCGTGCTGACCATTTCACCGGTAGCATTTCGAAGCTGTCGCTGACCGTGCGTCGTTTATCGTCGCGCGATCTGCTTGAAATTCATTCCGACAAGGCCAATTTTGGTGGCTGATGTCGAGCAACGGCGGATGATGGGTGCAACTTCGTCCCGTAGTTGACAAGGATATTATTGATTTCAGCCAGACTTGGTATGTTGGACTCTGGAACCGAACGCCAGAACGGAAGGCATGATGAGCCCGCTTGATCATGCGTGATTGCGTTCGGCGTGATCACCACACAACTCTGTGTTTGAATACTTGGGCCTTTTCCGGTGGTTGAACGACGTCAGCCAATGGCTTAGTCACTGCGGCAGTCGTGAAGCGTCGACTCCAGAGGTATCGCTTCTGGGCTGCGGGGAAAACACGGCGAGAATCGAAGATTACTTGAAACAGGCAGCTGATACTGCGTGACGAACCAGTTCTGGTTAAACAAATAACGCTGAAGAGGAACTGGTAACAGACGGATGGTGTTTATACGGTTATTTCGTCGGCCGAACGGAATAGGAAAAGGAAAATTGGTGGTGGGAAGGTACCGGAATCTTCTGCCGACCCG
The DNA here is from genome assembly GCF_003918875.1 of Haliotis rubra. Taxonomy (NCBI): domain Eukaryota; kingdom Metazoa; phylum Mollusca; class Gastropoda; order Lepetellida; family Haliotidae; genus Haliotis; species Haliotis rubra. Next base: position 8,232 of record NW_025764898.1, on the reverse strand, counting down.
ATTTCCTAATGCCGGATTCATAGCGCCGAACAGAAGATATCGAAGACTGCTGTTCGATCGAAGAACCGGATGACGGTCGAACATATTTCCCGTCGTTTCGAATGCGTCGGTCGGCTGGCGGATGCTGATGGCTTTGAATGAAGCGAAGTTGAACATTGGTTGAACATTGTGAACGCGGTTGATGGCTGAGGGCTGATCGCATCGAATATTGAACCCGCTGACGCATCTGGTGCGGCAATATTGGTCTGGTCAGTTGAGCTATTAGCGACAACAACCAGATCGGGGAGGAACTCGGACACGGCTGGAATGTCTGGCGATGATTATGTGACTATGCGGTTCCATCCCGACGGAAGATCAGGCGGTAGCTCGGACTACTTCTTATCGGCACGGAATGCCATATTGTACTGACTGTACGTGCATTTCTCTCCCGCTTTGTTTTGAGCTTAGTGATGGGCATCGTTGTCGAGGAAAAGTCATATTTGGCTTTGTTTTAATCTTTGACCTGAATAATATATTTCAGTTTTGTTCGTTGAACTTTTATTCAATGAGGAATATTCGTGTCCACTGCATTCAACTGTTCGGCCTATAACTGATCACTGAGCTGGAGCTAACTCAACTGTTATGAACTCACTATTAACGCTACGCTGAAGATGATCACCGAATCTCCTGGAACGGTTTATATTAAATCTTTCTAAATGGGACCAAATATTAATCCGGATATGCGTGTAAGAAGTAATTATGACGTTGATTATGTATTTCTGTGTGTTTGAATGAATGGTTTAGAGGCTGGGCAAACTATGTACTGTATTTTAATATTGTCTTATTGTACGTCTTGAAGTTACTGATGTCATTAATGGAATTGCGTAAACTGTGCATTTTATTGTTCGGTATTTAGTCGCTCTGGCTGTTATTCTGCTCTTTATTTCTGCCGGGACATCATGAATGGTGACATTTCAAGGGTAATGAACACTACATACGATACCGCATGAGGTATGTGACTACGCCAATATGTATATTGGCATTTTCTATCGGTAATCATCATGGTTGAAACAATGTGACGAAATGATTATTGATAGCACGATGTTATGATATGATGATATGTTATCGTTTGTGTCGTATCTTCTATTGTCTGTTACGTTTCTTATTACGGTGACTATCGTATATATTCAAACGTGGCCTCACGCCGCCAATATGGGGCGATAAATCTATTCCTTCAAATAATGAATAGTGAAAACCGGTTATTATGAACAAAACGGCTCCTTCGTTAAATGTGGCTGGCGCCCATACTCGATATGACGTTATCCATAAATTTACGAACGCCAAAGCTGTCGACGAAATGAGATAACTTCACCGGTAAATAATCTGCTGGGTGGTGCAGTCGTCAACGATACGACCAATTTTGTTCAAAGCTGCTCGATTTATTATGTTTGTATATCAACTGGGCGTACATATAAACTGGAACATCGAAGTGAACTTTCAAATAAACGACGTCATATCAGCTGAAGATCGCCATATTTACCGAAAGAACAACTGGCCAGTACAATCGTGTTTACGTTTCTGGTCGTTTTGGCAATGAACGATGGTGTATCGTTGCCTGAGATCTGATTCGGCCGAACAATGAAGTTGCATTTTGCCGTTTTCCCGAAATGAACGTTTAGGCGAGCTAACTTCGATCGTCGAACATGAAGAACGCATGGGGTAATCTGAAAACTGGTACCCGCAGTATTCCATCGTCTTACTGTCACAACGCCAAACTAGATTAAAGATCGATTATATCGAACGCAAATTGAATCGGTACTGAATTAACGAAGCGTCAAATCTTACATTTATTGGCATGATATGTGGTTACTAATGGAACATTTTCGAAATATTTCTTCTAATGACGCAATATGAAGGTATATCCAGTTGACAAAACTAACAAATTTAACGTATCTTCAAATCGTTTTAAATAATCGTTATTTCCAGCCAGTCATGTTTTTATCGAAATCGATGAAATTTCGCATGTTGAAAATCGTTTATTATGTCGTTCTTTCGGTTTGGGCCCAAATGATACGATCGTCGAAACATTGCCGAATATGACGAGTCATCGAGAACGTTGCTTTCGTGTTATAAATACTGATACCGATGATGCCGGAAATTCGTTCTTGACTGTTGAATGTCGTTCTAGGCTATGACCGGTATATAACTATCATAACCAAAGGCATCGTTGATCTGTTCAATTGTTATAATTCGCCGGTTTGAATATTGCATCGCCGTATAAACGAACTGGTCAACTAATGAATTTGTTTATTAGCGAACAGGATCTCGTACCCTTTCGAAATGATTAATGGCCTTCGGCAGATATTTCTATGTTCTCGATGCAGTATATTATTTTGTATTTAAACTTGAACTACGGTCGCCCATTCGATGCAAAAGACTTTGATAATCACATTCAGCGGGGACTGGTCATATGTTTCGGACGTACCCTCCGTTGATTCTTCATCGTCTTCACTCGGAAGATGCGTCTTTATATCGGAGCGTATGATACTGGCTATCCATTTCAAAATGACATGTTCTTCGATGCGAGACCAGGGAGTTAAATCATGAAGGAAAGCCATCGGCATTGGTACATATGACGATCTTATCGGCATTGATACCCTACTTAACAATTAACTGTCAGTGTTTTATAAATGACAAATACGGTGCGTTTTTGTTTATTGCTGACGTTTTAATTCAATTTAATCACGGAATATGACTTTTGAAATATCGCTACAATATATCAAAGTTTGTTCGTTCGTATTCTCACAATATTCCTCGGCGATTATTACGATGAAGCAGTCGGTTTGAAGAAGTGATGATTCCTGCCAGACTTTAATGACTTCGACGGAAACCAAACACGAACAGTAAACTATGAAGGTTGATAATGAGTAGCAGACGATTGATGATCGTAACGCTCGGCCATTCGAAAGTAGCTTTCTTACGGGCTGGTTTATTGACGCAACTTCGCGCCAATATCAACGTGAGCTACAACAATGAGGACCGATTCGGTGGAAGCACACTATTAATATTACGCCAATGATATTAATGTTTGGCAAACTTAACGTCCAAACTGTATTGTCATTTTAACGATACAACGGCTGGTATCGTGATCCATCGCTGTCTGAAATGAATAAAGGCTGAGGGATTATCGACCATGTCTTTTACTCGTCGTGGGTAAAACGGCTGTGGTTATTGATGTTTAATATGGTGTTCGTCGTTGTTCAAATATTAAACTTTACTGCTTTCCACTGGTTACGCTGCCGTATTGACTAACGAAAACGAGTTTCTGGCATTGACGGCGTCTCGACGGGCGCGATATGAGGGTTCAACTTCCTTTGAACATCGATCAAACATTCGATCATATTATTGAACGTAATTTTGTAATGGACGGTCAACAATGATATTGTTGATGATGCCGGACATGTTTTGTCGGCGAAGACTGAAGATCGGCTCATCGGCATTGACCTATGTTCGTTGTAAAACATCTTCAATGTCTAGATGATCGGATGCAATCACTAAATCGGCAATGTCTGAAAAAATGTTCGATCAGCTATCCATTTAAAGCAGCGTGGTTAACCGAAGGGCCGACGCCCCGCTCGGCCTTCGAAGGTGGCTCGCAATGATGCCGCTTGTTCATGTTGCATGACGGCGTTTCAGCGCGGGCTACTCACCAACCAGTCCATGATTTCGAACGAAAATCGGCAACCGAATTGACGTGATACAGCTGCGCACTATATATTCCGTTGACCGATCGATGGCACCATCGTGATCGGCTACTCCATTGATGAAGGTCACCGGTGAAGCTGATGCTGAATATATTGGCCTGGCCAAGCATACTACCATGGCATGATGTATTGACGGGCCAAGCAATACCATCTTGTCACGCTCATTCATACTGGTGGCTTGCATCGCGAATAACTTTAATGTCTACCTTGTTTCGCGTAATTCCGACTGATGCTTGTTTGTTCTCTATTCTTTCAGAACGACGGCTTTAATTGTTATTTGTTCTGTTGAAGACTACGAAATTCAACCTGATATTAGAGCGGATCTCGATGGCTGACCGTTGGCGGCTTATTATTTTGCTGATTTATTCAACATGGCTGGAGGTGAGTTTCGAGCAACAATATGACGCTGAGGAGGATTCACCTTTGAACCGGCACTGGCCAATGCGATTTGAAGATATTTGTGCGCATTCTCCATTACAACGGCTGTTAGCTATGGCGGTTGTAATAACGCGAAATCGAGCGATGTGCTTGGCAGCTGCGGCATCAATCTCCCGGGTAGTGAACTGAAACCTCCGATTGATTATGTTTGTTAACAACATGCGTCTTTCTGCTGCGTAAATGCGCTGACATGGTATTGACGTCTCGTGGCGTAGTGCACGGCACAAGCACAGGTAGTGTTCCGGCGACTTGGTCGAGGATCGGCTGCCACTGTGAGCTGACTTGATGTACTTGCGCTTCAACTTTTGACGATGCAGACTCTTTCGTGTCACGTCACAATTATTTACGTGCAACCTGTGCGCAAAGGCACCCGCGGATCCGACATATGACGCCAGATGATGACACGTAATACGTGCGGTGCAGTGCGGTGAACTTGAACTGGCTGCTGGCTTGACCTGTCGAGTCGCAACTGTGAATGAACGCGGCCTGAAGCCGCAACTCGGTGCGCGAATGACTTGCGGAGTCTTCCCCGGGGAGTTGGTGTACGTATTGCTAGATTGAGGATGACGTCAATGATCGAGGACAGAAAACTACCGGCGTACTTTATTGCATGGTTGTATTGCTTCATATAGTATCTGTAATAACAAGGCAAATATTGTCTCTGGGCAAAAGACATATAACGCGTGATGTGTTTGATCGCAATGCGGCCAAAGATGTCGGTTGAGCTTGCTGTTTTAATTTTGCTGAGGTATTAATAATGCCAACTTTGCCCATTGCATGACGAGAAAATATCGCTCCGCTTTCTGACCATATTCGTTGTAACCCGAACAACTTTGAGCGCTCGATTGTGTGATTGATTGCAAACCATCTTAATGTTAAAATACTCCTTTTCGAACTAACACGGTTGTTTCTTTCTGTGTGTTGTGTTTCTGAAATCTTTCGCCGTGTTAAGGATTAACGATTGTTTCGGGTTAATTTCGTGCGCTAATACTGATAATGATGCCCTATGGACTTACAAATCTTTCGAGTGTTCTGAAAAGAAAGGATTTTCAAGTCGAAATCACTGATATTGAAGACAATGAAACCGCTTTTGTGGAGAAAGGGCGGTAATTTCAACGGTGTATGAGAATGCACTCGGTCATTTCGTTGTTCGACCAGGATTGGTACAGGACCAACCGGTTTGGTGTGCCGAAAGGCAATACTGCTATATATCGGTGTACAAATCGTCCCGGCATGTTCAACTTAACGGTGTAATACCGGTCGAAATCGCTGATGACCCACAGACGAACAGAGCTTTCTGGTACGGTAATTTTATTGTGAACATGCATCATTTCATTAGTTTGCTGGCTGTAACAAAGTCCATTGATTGGTGTTGTAAAATGAAGATGAGATTGATCATTCGTCACGGGCTAACGACCCGTGTCGTATCTGTTATGCCGTGAACGTCGATAAACTCAACTTTCTGACGTCAACAGGGAACGATCGAACGGCCCATTGTACCCAGCAGGGGAAGGACCGCTAACCATTCCTCTTTGAACTTGGACAAGCTTCGATTTAACGGCTCTGACGATCTCGGTCTCTGAATGAACGGTGGCATTTCGATGGTGACATCGACGTGAATTTTCGAAGCTGTGTTGTGTTTTCCTTAATGGCACTTACGCTGTCTTGGCGCTGAAGCTTCGAAAAATGGAGAACGAAAGCAAACTGACATTGTTTCTCTGTGGCAATCCGTGACTATTATGGTGAACTGCCCTGCTGGTTTTATGATCTGTTGCGGCAGCGATATGTTGATGCAACTTTGGACGCGCTTCGATCTTACGTCAGATTGAGCAGTGGTTTACGTTTCACAAACTGTCTTCATATCGTCGCCAGCGCCAGGCCGAACGCCGCGCCACTAAGTTCACGCAGCAACTTTATGTTCTCTGCGACGTCGCCAACAAACTGCCATTCTGTTTTATTTGAACATTCGAACATCGCTTCTCTGCCGCTATGACGCCGCTGGCGAACTTCGTGCGTACCCATCCTGTTCGGACGATGTTGTCGGCCGTACGGTGGTCTGTGAGCACGGTACCGGTCAAATAGCGATTTGTCGAAACTATCAACTTTAATGATGCCGGCATCTTCTAACGATGCGCTATTCGTTGGGCCAGATGCGTAATCGTCGGTCGATGCGTCGTGATATACTCTCGTATGATAACAGGTGTTAATGTTTTGAAAATTTTACCAATTGTGCTAAATTAACATACGCAGAAAATCGATGCAAATCATCACCATGAAGAATGTTTTATTGTTATTGACGAGAACGTCCCCAACTATCAACGGCAAAATGAACAATATTCCAAGTAATGGATTACTAATGACGTCATCGGCCCCGGTTATTATCTGAACCCCATTTTGTCATAATGGACAAACGATGCTTCGAAGATCGAATCTTGTGATTTTATCGTTACTGACCGGCCTTATACGATTTTCAATCCGAGAAACTGGGGTGACCGCGATGATCGTTTTGCGGTGTTTGTGCCGATATTCTTTAGAGCGTGGAAATCAATGACATTATTGCCGGGTAAATCTCTTACTGTAATTGGTATTTAAATCTTCGGAGAACTATTCGGCTTAGAAGTTACGGCAAACGATCATAGTTTTGAATGGATTCCATTATGGTTTGTATTACCGGTACGCGCGTGAACATTAAAACTCTTTCTTTGATAATGAGTTCGATGATGATAAAATCGTGAAATTGACGATTCTTAACGGCATTTTACGCCAAAACGCGGCTGTTCACATGCAATCCTTTCGGCACCGGTTTGATGGTCGATCTCGGTATGGAATTCGCTTCAGATGACTTCCGGAGTTATATATGTACATGACATGCTCGGTGTTTTCGATGGTGATGGAATGTAAAGTACTGCGCGCGAAAACTGTTTAACACTACTGTAACAGCAAAGAAATCGAAGTCTCGCATCTGGTGATTTATTTCATAACTGTTATGCATGTTTTATTTTCTTTCGCTTCCGTTCGGAATCTGTTCTAATTTGAAGAATGTTACGACGTTTACGGCATATCGAGATTGACATTTCACAAAGTCGTAATACGATGGTTGCGAGTAGTCATGATATTGCTTAACTCTTCGACGGCGACCATGAATATCGATAACGGGATGATTTCGCCAATAAACCAGGCTGCAATGGTTTGTCGTTTTCTCGCGAGCATATTTAAGCTACGATTGTTTTGATATTCATGCGGACACTGCGCTACGCTGCGCGGCCCTTCAACGATTTTGTTTACGTGATGATATCTTAACGGACCAATGACAAATGCAAAAGGCGGCGATCTGGGCAATGTTCATCGCGCATTCTGAAATACGTTACTCCCCACTGTAACCGCTTTTCTCCATGTTTATTTTCGTTCGAAGCTTACCCTTTCGAATATTCGTGGTTGCGTATATACGCTAACCATGATTCAATGGTTATCAAAACGATCAAGCTGATCAAACACAGATGACGATATCGGCTTTCATCTGCTTGGCCGGAGACGATTTATTTCGAACGCTAACATTCTCAGTTCTGCCGATCGAGTTAAAATTTGGGCGTGTGGAGGATATTCATCATGTATGTTTTTCGGGATGATAAATTATTTTCGTAAAATCGATGATGATTGAAATTCGGTCGTCGTGTCCGAAACTTGATGGAGATGACGAGTTTTGTTACCAGCCCTGATAACGACTTTCAGAGCGGACCGTATATCGCTAATAATACAGATCGTTCTTTTAGGGAGAATAAAGACGCTTCTTAACACGAATTCTTTGAAGGCGATTTAGAAGTTGATTCAATGAAACTGCCAAATAGTATGGTCTTCTTCTTTATTGTCGCAACGTTTCTGGAAGCTTATTCAACATCGTCGGGGAGATGAAACAACAGATCATCAATGATATATATACTGAAGTATTACTGAAACCGATTCATTATGTCTTATGCTACAATAGGTGGATGAAACGGAGATGAAAATTGACTACCGGAAAGGAAGTTTATACAAGTGTGAACTGACCATGGTA